>NC_081157.1:37598419-37738419 GCF_012432095.1 Onychostoma macrolepis | reverse complement strand
TTAAGTAAAGATCATGTTCCATGAAGATATTTAGTCAATTTCTTACCAGAAATATATCAAAACTTCATTTTTGATTAGTAATATGCATTGCTAAGGGTTTCATTTGGACAACTTTAAAGGCGATTTTCTCAATATTTCGATTTTTTTGCACCCTCAGATTCCAGATTTTCAAATAGTTGTATCTCGGCCAAATATTGTCCTATCATAACAAATCATACATCAATGGAAAGCGTATTTATTCAGCTTTCAGATGATGTATAAATCTCAATTTTGAAAAATTGACACTTAAGACTGGTTTTGTGGTCCAGGGTGTGACAAATGTGATTTTGTCAAAATAGGCACAGGCAGAAGAGGTATGATTACTGTTTTGTTATACAAGATGTAAAATACGGATGGCAAATATGATGATAACAGCGGAATTGAATAAATCTTTAAGCTTTCAAATATAAGTCAAGTGATATTTCAACCTAATTCTGTCATCATTTAATCACCGTCATGCTGTTTTAAACCTGTAGGACTTTATTACTATTTTCCATGTTCCACAGAGGAATTAAAGTTACAGATAAACCATAACAGAATATTACGAAAATTAACCATTGTTTTATTGTAGTAAAAGTGTAGTAATCATGGTTTTCTGGCGCATTGATTAACATTTGTATAACCACAGTTTTACTACAAATACCATGGTTAAACTACAGTGTAGCAAAACCATGGTTAATTCGTGGTTACCATGGTTTAACTATAGTAACCATTTTTTTTTTTTTTTTTTTTTTTTGGTTTTACTAATTTACGTAACGGTAAATAAGTAAAAAAAAGCAAAAAAAACTTTTTATTTATTTTATTAGCATATTGTTATTATTATAATTTGTTTTTTTAAAAGCTTTTTCTTGGTGGTAGTTGTATTCTTGTATTTACTTTTTTTGGTAAAGAAACAAAGTTGGCGTCAGTCAAGGAAACTGCCGTGACTGCTTCATCCGTGTTTATTTGAAGTTAAACAAGTGTCGTCCTGTCGATTCACAAGAACCTTTATACAGAGCGCTGAAGCCCCGCCCACCACGCGGCCGAAGCTCCGCCCACCCACTATTTTTATTCTCGCTCAGAAACACCTCAACAGACCACTCAAACAGGTAAAGGTGTGCTGAGCGTTCTGCCTGGAGCCAAACAGGTGAACCGTTGTTTCCGGGACCACAGCTGCCATGGCTGAGTCTCAGCTAATATGCATAGACGATGAACATGTTAACGTGAAAATACCAGAGTCCAAACCGGAGTTTTATTACAGCGAGGAGCAGCGGGCCGCGCTCGAGCAGCTCTTGAAGAACGGGGACGGCGCGTTCAAGATGCGTCTCAAAGAGGATAATGTTAAAGACTTTATCTCCGCGAGGGAAATCAAATGGATGCGGGACACCTTCCAGGAATATGACAGCGACTCGGACACCTGCTGCTCGCGGTCGCCCCATGATACGAGTGAAGACTCAGGTGTGCACTCAACCTACTGGCCGACCATGTCTGATACGGAGATCCCTCCGCTGGACATCGGTTGGCCCAGCAACGGCCATTACAAAGGGGTAACTCGGGTGTCGGTTTACTCCCACCCACCCAAAACCAACAGTCCGCATATTAAAGAGGTGGTCCGCAGACTCATTCAAGAATCCACAAAGGTAAGCGACCTTGGCCGTCTACCATTTGTTCCAAACAAAATAGTAGGCTATCTTTTTTTTTTTTTTTTTTCTTCTTCTTCTTTTTTTTTGTAGGCCTACTATTTTTTTTATTATTATTATTATTTTTAATTACCAGTGAAAAAAACAAGTAGGGTACAACGGGGCTAAAGGCCCCCCTTAAGAAAAAATTTGCTATTCACTGCACCTAAAATGTATAATTGCAGAAAAAATATATATGTTGTATTGAACATTATTGGAGCAACAGATTTTGTGTGGAAATAAATCATTCAAGTTGTTTATTTTGTTTAAAAATCTTATAAATGTATGAGGTGGGGTAAAACACACGGGGTAAAAGGCCCCACGGCCCACAAATACTTCAGCTAAAATAATGCGTTTTAAAATAATGTCTAAGTTAATACTCGTTCAAAACAATCATTTTAGCAAAGTTTGTACTATTTCCTGCTTATTTTGAAAAATAAAATATATATATATTTTTTTCCAATAAATATACTGTCATTAAAATGTTAATATATATAAAAAAAGTATTTTAAAATACAGAAACAAAATCACTTTAATAAGATTATGAAAGTATTGAAGGAGATCCAATAATAATTGAATATATATTTACAGTAGTAACAACAAATTATATTTTATTATATGAAATGATTAATATCATGTTTTTAAATGTGATGGTTTCATTCTAAACATGGTGATTATCTCTAATATGGACACCCAACATAATATATGATATTTACCATCCGAATCTAACCATGTCATGTCAACAAATGGAAAAGTCAGCTATCTATTAATTATCATTTTAATTACTGTGCGCCTTTAGCCCCAACAGCAGAGGCCCTTTTTACCCCAAATACCATACTTTTACATATTCTTCCATTATTTAAAAACTGTTGCTATCTTAAACAAAACTGAAAATCATAAAGAAGACCTTTGTCTCAAAATATATGCATTAATTTGAGCGATTCTCATTTGCTACTTAAATCTACAACATTTTTAAAAACATAAAATATTAGATCAAGTAAGCACAGAATCAACTTCGCGCTGCTGCGCGCGATCGCGTCAAAGATCAGACAAATATACAAGTGCATCTTGAAAAGCGAATGTTTTGGAAAGTGCTAAGCCACGTTTTTGTGCCATCTAGTGGTTTAGATGAAAATAATATCACAGGCGCCTTTTACCCCCGGCGCCTTTAGCCCCGTTGTACCCTATTCCTATAATAGGGTAATAACTAACGAATAGTCTTTAGTCATTAGGCTACTTACTGACCTATATCTGTTCAATTAGTCATCAGTACCTATGCGTTATATAGCCTACTAGTAATAGCATCAATAGTATCCCAACAAGTAACTATCCCATTGTTAGGTTAGCCTACTATTGGCAATGTAGGCTATTTCTGACTTGTGTGTATTTTCATTTGTCGCTGGTAGCTATTCAAGTTTTACCAGTGACTTTTCTTGAGGTAGGCTATTAGTACTTAGTTACTAGTCCATTTCCAGGAGATTTTCCAAATCTAGTTCCAAGTAGTAATCGAATCCTAAATAGTACATTGTTTCTACTAAAATGTAACTGGTAAGGTAGCTACACTCTTTAAAATAAAGGTTCCGAAAGTGTGTTTTTGCAGTGATGCCATAGATAGAAGAACAATTTTTGGTTCTTAAAAGAACCTTTCAGTGAATCGTTCCTAAAAGAACCATTTTGAAGAACATTTTAAAAATCCAAAGAACCTTTTTTGACTATAAAGAATCTTTTCTGCATTTGAAAGGTTTCATGTTCAAGGTTCTTCATAGAACCATTGATGCCAACAAAGAACCATGATTTTTAAAAGTTTAGTAACTAGTGAGATATGAAATGTTACTGCTGTGTCTGTGTCTCATAAATAGGTTCTTGTGTCTAGTAAATATGTATGCGTATTGAAATAAATACTAGTATATTTTGGAATAGTTACTAGAAACTTCAAATACCTTAATCGTAAAATTGGAATAGGAACAATTGGAATACATGGGTTGCTAGATGGAAGTGAATAGTTGATATTTGAACCATAGATCCCCAACTTGAAATGAAATGTACAGTTAATAGTGAAATTTTAAAATATACTTGTCGCTATTGGCGCACTGGATAAGTACCAACAAATAAAGTAGTAACAAATATATATATATAGTGTGTTTTAAGGAAATAAGTAATGTGTCCTGACTTAAGCTAAATCATATTTGAGATGTTTTATAGATTTATTGGTTTCATTTGTATGATTCACATGATGATGAAGCATGTGGCCTAAACAAGTTTGATTGTATAAGTTTATAAGGGCCTGTCATTGTGACATATTTTGAAGTTAAATGTCAGTCATGTGGTTGTGTACTTTCCACTGAGCATAAGATCATCTTTTAAAATAATTAACATTTAACTCTGACCTGACTCTTTTAAAAGCTACCATAAAGTTGTGGGAATATGGAAGAAGAAACGATTTAATAAAGTTAAGTACAAATATTAAGAATTAAGTTCAGCATATTTCGTTTGCTGAAGAAGATATTTCTTCAGAAACCGCTGAGGCCTAGTCCCTGGGGCTATTGGTATTTTGGTGGAGTGCTGTTGTTTATTTGTGAAATAGCTCTGAGCTCTTATTTGGAAATCACCCTGGTTAAACATTGATCTTTAGTCATACAAAATGATATGAAACAGAAACATTCATTTGAACTTTAAATGGAAAGACTAAATACATAAATAGATACTGCAAAAGGATAATTAACTTGATCTAATTTAATGATGGAATTTTTGTTAGCATAATACATTAATAACTATTAAAAAGAAAAGATATTCTCATAAAGACCAATTTCACCTAAAAACACAAAACAGAGGTCTCTAGCCATTGGTTAAATCAGGTAGTACGTATAGAAATGTCTCTAACCTTTTGTACAATATGATGTGTGAATGAGTTTCAGTAAAAAGAGTGAAGTAATAATCAGTCAGGAAATCACCCTCATGTATCCTTGGGTTTTGTCTGTCTTGTCAATCAAACTGCCAGAGGCGTCAAGTCATACCGCTTTGTTCCCGGGTTTACACACACAATGTGACCTCCTTAACAGTGGTAAGTAAGTTATAATGCCACACTTTAGGTACAAAGCATTTCAGCTGCCTTTACTCTATATCTCTCAATTAATACAAAAGCTGTAATAAACATTAATGAAAAGTGTCAACTCAAGAGCTACTACATTTCATTGTAACTTATAATTTAGTTATGTTTCCTCACAAATGCCTTGTAAATCTGTCGAACACATCCCGGACACAATGAGATAATTATACTCGACAGATCATTACAATCTTTGGACCTGATTTTAATGGGCCATTTCTGTTTGTAACAGCAAAATTAATATAGTATAATATATAGCTGGTTAATTTTATTGTAAATACACAAACATTTTACTTGTGTGTTCTGGTCGTCACACTGTCGTCACATCTCTTTGCACCATAAGTACACCCGTAAGACTTATTTGTTGGTGGGTTGTGGTGAAACTTATTCAAATGCACTTGACAAACTGAGTTAATGATGTTCCGGCAGGTGCTGCTCTTGTTTTGCACTGCTGTCGATTTACTTTTATACAGCAACTCAGACTGTTTTTATTTTTCTTAATAAACTGTGCTAATTTGTGATTTTTCAATTCATCTCCAAACACAACTTTTGTAATATTCTTGCCATAGTGTATTAGAGGACCAGACATTATATGCACATTTATGTCAATGTTATTTTATACTCTTCACATTCTAGGTACACTTATTACACTTATACTGTCCCGTAGTCTTTAGTTGGATGATATTTAGGTGTGCCTTAAAAAGTTCAGAGCAGATCGCCGACTAGAGTTTTGTTTTAGTTTCAGGAAATCAGGTGTCAGTGTTAGCATTAGACTATGTCTACAGGACGTTGTATTTAGATATTATCCAGGTCGATCCTGACGCTCATACATGTCTTTTAATGTCATGTGTGCATCTGAAGCAGATGGTGCCTCCTCTTGAGGAACTGATAGAAACATGCATGTCTGAAAATGTTAAAAATAGCATTTCCTTGTACTGTAACATGTGAAAGAAGCTTTAAAATTGTATTAGTTCCTTGTCGGAAGAACAGTTTACGATAAATAAAACAAGTAATTTTCAAATATTTTCAGCTTTAGCAAAAGAACAGAATCTGTGTGATCAAAAGTGATTCAACCTGTGACACTCCTGTTCAGCTGTTATATGTGTTTTCTCTTTAATGCAAATTGCTTCCTTCTTATTTACATAGCTTTGTGTGCAGTCAGTGAGGATGAAGAAGGGATTGAGGCCTAACCTTAATCTAAAACAAGCTTTGAATTGACCCAATAAATTTAAACTTGTTTTTCAACATCATTATGAGTTTTATGCTGACCTAGTTTGCATTTTATTTTTTAAAATGCTGTGGTGTGTGGTTTATATATAACACGTATGTGTCCTTTAACCCAGATTGACTGCTTTGTTTCGTAAATAGCTTGTGACATGTTGAGTTTGGACTTTTTCATTGCTAATGTGTCTGCTGGAGTGTTATCTGCTCTGTGTTCTGAATGTGATTTCACTCAAACTGAGACAAACTACACTAATAAAAAGAGCCATCAAAAATGCCCAATGTGGCTCATATTCGCCTCAAAACAGATGTAACGATAAGCTAAGTGAATTTGCTAAGCTTTAACCACGGTTTGGTTTCACTTGGTTTTCAGCTGGTTGCGGTGGTCATGGACCTGTTGACGGACCTGCTGATCCTGCAAGATCTGTTGGATGCTGCGAGTAAGAGAGGGGTGGCTGTGTACTTGCTGCTGGAGGAGCACGGCTTGCCGCACTTCCTGGACATGAGCAGCAGGCTGCAGATTTCTGCGCAGCACCTGAGGGTGAGTGAAAACCATTGATTGATACACAAGATATTGTGTTTTGCATAAAACAAAAATGAAGCCAATTTTAGGGCAATTATTTTTGATATTTAAGCACATTTCCCTGAAATTATTATTAAATGAATGCAAAAAAGATCTATTCTCATTACCAAAATAAAAGATAAATCTCATTACCATAATGAAATAAATGTAAAAAATGATTAAATGTTTATGTATCATGTAGTATTTGTGATACAGGTTTTATTTTATGATTTTAATAAAAAAAAAATAAATAAAAAAAAATGTCTGGTTCTTAGCAAAAAGGATCATCAATGAAAATAATGGGAATAGTAAAGGATGCATTGTGACAATGCAAATTGGAGATCAATATTTGCCCTTAATGTCACATTGCAAAATATTTTGGTAACAGACTTCATTTTCAACTTGATTAATTGAAATTGAAATTAATGATAATATATCACTCAATCTGACAATAATGTCAGAGTCATATTTCACACCAAATTACAAAACAATTAAATAAATTGTGTATATATAAAAAGTATATATTATTTTATTTAATAATAAAATTAATTGTACTGTATTATTTCTTAAAAAATTACAAGGAAATTCTGGTAAACGTGACCGTTGAGTCCATGGAGTTTAAAGACAAACAATTGTAATCTTAAAGGGATACTCCACCCCAAAATTAAAATTTTGTCATTAATCACTTACCCCCATGTCGATCCAAACCTGTAAAAGCTTCGTTCGTCCTCAGAACACAATTTAAGATATTTTGGATGAAAACCGAGATGTTTGTGACTGTCCCATTGACTGCCAAGTAAATTACACTGTCAAGGCACAGAAAAGTATAAAAAACATCGCCAAAATAGTCCATCTGCCATCAGTGGTTCAATCTGAATTTTATGAAGCGACGAGAATACTTTTTGTATGCAAATAAAATAAAAATAACAACATTTATTCAACAATTCGTCTCTTCTCTGTCTCTCTGTGTCAGCGTAGCGCCATTTTGTATGCTATTTTCGGTCATCAGTAACGCATGGACACGTATTGTATGTTTATTTATTTGAACGGAAACAGTGTATCCATGCGCTACTGATGACAGAGAATAGCGTACGCACTTTGCGTCCATCGGATGCTCTCCAAAATGGCGCAACGCTGACACAGAGAGACAGAGAGGAGACGAATCGTTGAATAAATGTAGTTATTTTTTATTTTCTTTGTGTACAAAAAGTATTCTCGTCGCTTCATAAAATTCAGATTGAACCACTGATGGCAGATGGACTATTTTGCCGATTGTTTTTTATACTTTTCTGTACCTTGACAGTGTAATTTACTTGGCAGTCAATGGGACAGTCACAAGCCTCCCGGTTTTCATCCAAAATATCTTAATAAATGTTCCGAGGACGAACAAAACTTTTACAGGTTTGGAACGACATGGGGGTAAGTGATTTAATGACAAAATTTTCATTTTGGGGTGGAGTATCCCTTTAACAACACTTATGTAAACTTTTAACTACTTCCATGTTGGTTCTTCAACCCTATTCGATTTTTATTCCTGAACACTAACCATTAGTAAACCAACATGTTGCCCTTTTATTCTTAACTCTCTGTGTGTGATCACACAATGCTAGTTAAAGTGAAGACGCATGTTATCATAATGTGTGTATGTTAGCAATAGTCAGACGTGCCTTATCAGGCTTTGCTGGAAAAGAAGTCAAAAAGAACACGTGACCTACCATATCACTCACAAATGCACATGTTAACATACTGTCAGCTGACCTTTAAGGTATCTGTGTGAACTTGAAACTCTGGCTGATTCTGGAGCTGTTGCCACAGGGTTCAGCTGACTTCCTGGTCTGCTGTGCACACACACAACCACGCTGTAGAATGAAACCCAGTGCTTTCCACAAGACTGCCCCAAATACTGCCGATCTCCCTAAGATTCACTGCCAATGAGCCTTATCTGTGTGGATTGTTTTTTATAGGACACTAGGGCTTTTCATCCGACACTTTACACTGAGCAATAGAGTTGGATAATTCAGCATTGTTATTTCCTGAAAGAGGATCTGCAGATTTCAACAGAACTAAGAAAAA
Source organism: Onychostoma macrolepis (assembly GCF_012432095.1). Classification (NCBI taxonomy): domain Eukaryota; kingdom Metazoa; phylum Chordata; class Actinopteri; order Cypriniformes; family Cyprinidae; genus Onychostoma; species Onychostoma macrolepis. The sequence continues at coordinate 37,729,763 of NC_081157.1, read as the reverse complement.
AGGCAACTTGATCTTGTTTAGGAGAGTTGTGGAGTGCTCTCATCTCTCACGCTTCTGCTTTTTCCTCATCCATGCCAGCCTTGTACTCAAAGTCCTTTTGTCGCTACAGTATTCCTTTCTTTTGAGTTCTCGTTGTGCAAATGAAATAGCCACGCCTCTGTATGCAAGGAGTTTTTTCATTAACCTCTCACTACGGACGTCACCTTGGCTTTTTACCCATGTCAGTGTGTTGCTCTGACACCTCATGCCTTTTGTAAAATCCAGATTTCCCACTTTATACTGTTCATGCCAAGAACAATAACTATTAAGATAACAGTAGCTATATCATCCACACCAACAGGCACTAATATTAGATTTATTATAATAAGCATGACAGTTTTGTTGTCTGCTGCTTTTAATGTGCAAGCTCTCTTAATGTGTCAATGTTTTATTGTTCATTAACTGGACCAAAAAATAATTAGGATATACCAATTAAATCGTTCTACTGTGTTATTATCATTACAGCTTATAGTTTTATGGAAACTATTTTCATAGAACTAGAACAATTATTAAAACCTTTAGTTAAAGATATTGTCATGTTTAATGTAAATGGGCCTGAACTACGCTTTAATTACCTTTTTTTGTGGTACAAGCCAGATCTTGGTTAAAAGTTATAGCAGACTGTGCATCAGACAGTATGATATAGATCTTAGCTAAGACTTCGGTCATGAATGACTGGGTGTTTTAACCAGACCGTGTCTGTTTCGACATTCTCATTTACACGCATAATTGAAATGATACCGCGGGAAGCAAGCCCTTGAGCTAATGTTGGCAATTTTGTTCCATTAACAAAATCTTGTCTGGAGTCTGGAGTCAGTTGTGTCTGGATAAAGAGATCTTTCTTTATTCTTCAGAGCAGACCTGTGGTAATTTTGTTCATAACTTAAATGCAATGCTAAATTATAAGATTTTTTTCCTCTCACATGCCCCAGTGTCATCAGCTGCTGACCTCTTGGTTCCTCATACTGTAATTATTTTACTAGATGGACCCAAAATTTTCAGTTCCTGTGAAACTGTCACAAAGCATCATTGATAAAAAAGTTACTGCAACTAGGGAAGCCTGTAACTTTTTTTGCTACATAATACATTGCTTGCACCTCTGAGTGCACAGACGAAATGTTATCTTGCATTCGGATGCCTGATGTTATTGAACAAAATTGTGTGAGACCGTTCATTAGTAGTTATACAAAATCATTTTTGTACATTTTATTGTTGGTGTTTTTCGACTTTTTATTAGTATAGGACAGTGTAGAAGTGACAGGAAGCGAAGTGAGAGAGAGAGAGAAAGGGGGTGGGTTTGGGAAAGGTCCTCAAGCCGGGATTCGAACTCGGGACGCTCATAACGCAATGCTATCGGTGCCGACGTTATAAAAAATCATTTTGATGACAAGCTCAGGCATTTCAGAATGACTAAACCAGTATTTTACATGGTGTGCAATAGATTTACACTCCCAAAAATGTCTTGGACAGCAAAAAATGATGCAGTGTACACAGTTTTAAACATTGTTTTCTCTCTTTCTGCTCTTTCAGAACCTGCGTGTGCGAACTGTGAGAGGCTCCGGCATGCCACTGTCCTTTGGTCGTCTGCCAGGATCGCTGTGCTCCAAGTACATGTTGGTAGATGGAGAGAAAGTGATGTTTGGATCATACAGGTTTGTATACAGACCAAACATTACATCTTGCAGTTTTGTCCACCTTTGTGGTATGTTGATTCAATCTTTAATCATTACATTTACTGTACACTTCCCATCTTTATAGTTTTACATGGAGTTCCTCTAGGATGAACCGCAACACAATCACTGTGATGTCAGGACAAATTGTTGACTTCTTCGACAATGACTTTAGAGAGCTGTATGCAGTGTCTGATAAAGTGGACCTGTATCGTGAGTTTCACATCAGTAAGCCGGCTCTGCCAGTTCCTGTGCTGAAAACGCCAGTGGAACCCAACAAACTCACAGTTCCTGTATCCACGTCACGCTTCCAGATCTCTGTAGGGGACACCAAACAGGCCGACCTAAAGGTGCCTGCACATAAATACCATAATCCTAAGTACTCTTTAGTCGTTGGCAACAGTCTAGGTGTGACTGGCTCCCTGCAGGATCTTTCTCAGCTGAGAGACTATGTTGACCACGCCTTTGTGAATAACAAGGAAAAATTAATCTACACCAATGGGGACAGTGTACGTCCACAGTCCCCTACATCCCCAGATGGGACAGAGGATGGTAAGGGCGATGGGAAGAAGCCTTCACTGTTTGGTTCTAAAAAGCAGCGCTCTTCTTTCCGGCATTTCTTGAAAGGCAGAGCAAACAACCAGAGTCCAGACACTCTCTCTAAAACAACCCATCAAAGCACAGATGTGAAACAGATCAGTCACAAAGACACTAAGATTACCAGCAACTCCAAGGAAGCATCTTGGTTGGCCAATCATATTAATGAGCAAGAAGACGCATCCAAACACATTACTCCTGCTCCTCGCAAGATCTCAGAGACTGACAGCACTGGTGAAGTTGAAGACACGTTTGAGATAATAGAGAGTCCACCACAGGTGAAGTTTAAACTCAAGAAGAACAAAATGGGTCCAAGGAGTGTTTCTCTTCAGACTATTGCCACTGATGGTGAGGATGGTACGTATGCTGACTATTTTTTATTTATTTATTTATTTATTTTCTCGAGTAGTGCAATGTTTTCATGCACAGTTTGGGGGAAAATTTTGTTTTAATTTTCATGTAAAAATTGTGATGCAATTTAAAATGTGATATAAAAAAATTCTAGGTTTGCTTGTTTATAGGGCTACACAATTTGGCCCAAATTTTCAACATTGCTATTTTATTTTACATTACTCTAAATAAACTATATAATTATAAACTTTTGTTTATTTTCAGGCCTGAGAGGGCGGAGGCGTAACCAGAAGAAGGCCTGTATTCAGTCCTGAGGTATCTCTGCAAAAGGAATCAACAAGAATGTGTGCTTATAGATCAGGATTTTGGATATTAGGACATATTTCAAAGAGCTTATTAACAATTTATTCTGTAAAAAGAGGAGGTTTTTCTTTATTATGTTCAGTTTGGACAAGATGTGGATAGTGATTGTCCTTACAATAATATTGATTCAGCTGTCAGCTGAAAAACTAAGTATTGGTGCTGTGTTTTTAAAGGGAAGTGAGGTTGTTTGAACAACCTCTAAAATGCTGCTGACACTGCGAAGAGCTGGTGTCAGAAAAAAAAAAACGACTGAACTGTAGTGCGCTTTCTGTGATCATGTGACCTCCTGCCAGTTACAGAGCTCATGGGTGGACTGCAGAGCTTTGAATGTAAGAGTGAAGATGTAGCATGTTACACATATTTCCTGTTCAACAGATCTTTGCCCTGCATATTTACCCAGGCTTAATCAGTTGCACCTACCCAATCCTCAAGCCTGTGGCTCCCTCAGAGTCATAAAGGAAGGAGGGAAAAGCTCTATAGCAAAGCTGACAGATGACAGATGAAAACATGCCTGATCAGTTACCATTGAAGGTGCAGTCACATTTACTATTGCTCAGCAAAATTTCGCAGGCGAAATCCAATCATTTCAATTTTTGCTTGAGGCTGAAAAGGTTCCCCATGTAGATTTAATTTGGTCACATGAAATCGCTGCATTGGTTTGAAAGTGACTTTTAAATAATTTTGTTCAAAAAAAAAATAAAAAGCAGTCCAGCAATGTAAAATTAACGGCTTTATGTGTAAATGGAATGATTTGTACACTTTTATACTTTCTAAATATACGTTTCTGTGCTGTTTCTTTAAGAATTCCCACAAAATACATTCTTGATTTAAAGATGCATAACAAAACAGCAGAATGTATAAGAACGTCTTGAGGGGGGTTTATAAGGAAAAGCAGACACCTGTTTTGCATGTTTACATAAAAAAAAACAATTACAATGCAGCACAGTGAAAGGCAAAAACGTGTTCTGTGTGAACTAATGGCGCTTGGAAATAATAGATGTTATGCAACTGATTTTTAGATCAAGAGTGCCAATAAATAAAGTGCTGTGGCCATAAATATATTGTTGCTTCTTATTTATTTATTAATTTATTTTTTTTCATTTAACTCCAGAAGATGTGATCTTGCACTGCATGAAACTGCCTTGACGAAAAGACAAAAAGTCTAATTGTGAAGTGGCTAAAAGTTACTTTTACACAATTTATCAGGTTTATTATTACTATAAATGTCATTATGGGTTTTCGTATGCTTAGAAAATGACAACTATAGGAAAAACTAGTATCATACTGAATTCTTTGATGAATGCAGCAACTTCTTGGAAAAGAAAATATATAGAAAAACTAAAGTGCTTGATAATGTACTGAACATTAAGTCTTAAGTCGCTGGGGTATATTTGTAGCAATAGCCAACAATACATAGTATGGGTCAAAATTATAGATTTTTCTTTTATGGCAAAAATCATTAGGATATTAAGTAAAGATCATGTTCAATGAAGATATTTTGTAAATTTCCTATCGTAGATATATCAAAACTTAATATGCATTGCTAAGGACTTCATTTGGACAACTGTAAAGGCGATTTTCTCAATATTTAGATTTTTTTGCACCCTCAGATTCCAGATTTTCAAATAGTCGTATCTCGGCCAAATATTATCCGATCCTAACAAACCATACATCAATGGAAAGCTTATTCATTCAGCTTTCAAAAACATTGACCCTTATGACTGGTATATTTCTGCCAAACACAAAGGTTTGGGTTAAAGTCCTTTAAAAAATTATGAACTGTTTATTTTTAAAAAATGTATGGTAACTATAGGCCACATTTTGACAGTCATCTAAGTGTTGCCCAAGTAACCTAAATTCTACCTTAAGTGGCCCAGGTGACCTAAATCCACCCTACTGTTTGAGGATTATTATTTTTTTCTCCATTTAGTTCAAAAGACTGCTGAAAGCACTACCTGCATTATCTGAACACCTCTCAGGTGATTCGTGGACAGGCTGAATGGTCAGTATTGAGTTGATGGTTAATGCAAAATCGTATTGAATTGGAGCTATATAAGACAACATAAAACTGAGCTGTGCTTAAGGTGACATCCACAGTACCTGACCATGCTGACATCATCAGAGATATGTCAACAGATCTGTTAGGCTAACATGGGTGTGACATTTGCCTTCCCTTGTTTGTTAAGAGTAATACGATGTGTGTTGCTAAAACATGCACGTTAAACCAGTGACCTACATGACCTTGAGCCAGACTCTTCAGTCAACATTGACCACCAAATAGTGCACAAATTCTGAGTAAAGTGACGTACTTATGACCAGCTAGAAGAGTGTATTTTTAGTCTTGCAAGGGAAATGACAGAAATGGTTGAAGATATGGCGAACGAATTGGCAGAGATGAAGGAAATGATACACCGGAAGAGGGGAGTGTGCTTTTGTAGCCCACAAGTGCAGTAGATGTAGCAAAGGAAACAAATGTGCAACTTTTTTTCATTTCAAATGTTTCTCATGTTCCAGGCTCGAAAAGCTCATTTAAATATAGCTTAATTAATTCCGGTATAATTTCTGCCATTGAAAATTGAAATGACTGGGGGATATAACATATCCTAATTTATTTTATGTAATTAATATCATAGTCCATCTTCATAATCCCTGCAGCGTATGTATGTTTATACATACTGTATATAGGCTACATACACTGCAGGGATTATGAAGCTTGACCAACGGTGCCCTCTGCTGGACAAATGTGTGCATTACTTGGTGAAAACGAGGCTTGTTTGGCGAAGACCTTTAATTAGAGAATCCTAGTGCACAATCATTATATTTTAATAACGTGGTCTTAATGTATTCAAAAGTTTTAGGATTTATTTGAAATGACAAAAGCTTATAATCAAATAATGGTACATTCATTAAATAAGTCATTTATTATGTACAGAATATGGACAATTTCAACCTGATAAATTTTAATGCTAACTGACAACACACATATTTAGTTGATTATTTTTTAAAAATGCTATAATTATAAAACGATAAATGTGCGTTAGTCAAATGGAGTGATACAAAGAAAAAAAATCCAAATTGTGCGTCAAAACACAAATACCTTATTAAATGCTTTGAAATGTAGCTTAATTTAAATGTTTTTCATTGAAAATAAAGCAAAACTCTCACTTAAACAGGAGCAGAAAAATCCTACAGTTACCAGGAACACTATACAAACTGTTTAATGTTTAGATATGGATATTTCACAATATTTTACAAATAAAATCTTTCCAAGACATTTCTCGTAACCGTTAAATAAATAGGAAAATATTTTTTCACAGAAAGCCTGACCACAACACCACCACCGTGTAAGCGAACCCTGTGGCTACACACACAGCAGCAGTGACCTCTAAGTGCTGAGAGAGAGAGAGAGAGACAGACAGAGAATTAGCACCCTGAGAACCTCATTCATCATTTCAAGCTAATTCAGTCCTCTGTAACCATTAATGTCCTTTTCAGTCTGTGTGCAACTGTTTAAAACGATCAGATCCCCTCAGTTCTTCTGGCTGCTTCAGTCGTGTTGTTCAGTGTGGCCGATGATCTTCTTCTTGCGTGCAGATACCAGGTCATAGAAAGGGTCTTTTGTGATGCAAGCTCTAAGAACAAAAGAGGAAACAGTTAAACCTGGATGCAGTTTTTTTTTTTTTTACTCTCAGTTCCTCTGTCAATACTAACATATATATTTTAATTTGATTGTTAATGTACGACTAAGTGTGTGCACATTTCTAAACATACTTGACTTCCTCTTTCCCATGACCTACAAAAACACTTTGCTGAACTCAAGAAAAGTCACTTGTTATCTTGCCATCAATATCTTAGTGTCTGCATCATATCTATCTCTCATGTTTTCTTGAATTTTTATATTACTTTACATTTGATTTCTTTCTTGTTTTTAATCCTCATGTTGTATTCTGGTCGTTTTGACCCAATGAGGATTCTTGTTACTAAAACAATACAAGATATATTTGACTAAATTAGACTAAAACTTACTGACTTTGCTTACACAGGACATAACAACTTCCCAAATAATATTTTTTAGAGAATTTTTCAGATCAGTGAGGCATGCAGTCTACTGTATCACTTCCTAAAAGACATAAATAACCTGTGCCAACTGAAAGAAAACAAGTTTTCAAAAAGATTGGATTCAAGATTCAATGATAATATACAATTTTTAAAAGGCCAGTCATTTTTAACACCAAAATTAGGTTAAAGCACAGAGGAAGGTTTAAATCATTTGCGTTTAAAACAATTTACCATTATGTATGAAATGTTCTATATAAATAAACTTTTAATAACACGATTGCTATTGTAATAATGTAAGCATTAGCATAATGGAAAAACAGGGCAGAAAACTGGAAATTTTTCCTCTCCTCTTTTTAGTGAGGTTTAAAACAGATGACTAGTTCACTTATTCACTCTTCACTACAAAGTGAATGTAACAGTATGTTATATGAGGTCCCAAAAGACAAGAAAAATCATCACTTCAAATCATGGATTCCAAAAATATCTGGATTTCAAACCTCATTTTGATGTGGTTTGAATTTCATTTGTAAACACTGGATGAAACATTTTGTTTTCTGGTGTTCAAACTAGGGTTGTGTGCCATTCAGAAATTGCGAAAAATGTCAAAATCAAGCCTGTTTATTTTTAATTGCTCAACTGAATGAATCACGTATACTGTGCTGTCTGGTACCTGATGGCCTGGATCCAGTCAGCACACTCCTCATCAGAAGCAGCACTGAGTCTGTAGGAGTGATGTTTGCCCATCACAACTCTGCCATCTGTCTCTGTTTTACATGCCTTTATCGTCTCTCCTTTACGATAAGGGCTGAACAACTCCAAACAGAACTGAACGCGCATGTTTTAAAAGAGAAAATGCATATGCTGTCATTTACAAAAGGTTACATTCCACAGTTACAATGCCATGTTATATCACACACATTTAAATGTCACTCTGTATTACGAGATGCTGACTCAGAAAGAAAAAACAGAAATCAGGATCTGAGCATAGTTTCATCAAAGCAAATCTAGACGTTGCTGACAGAGGTACTGTTATCACTCAGCACTGACTAAAACAACCATAAAGAAGCAGGTGTACTAGAGTCTAGAGAAACACACTATCTTTTTGGATCAGTGATAATAAATGAAGTGGAATGGAAAAAACATGGGAAAAGTACCTGTTTGTGTGCATCCTCCACTTTTCTAACACTCAAGTTCTCTAGCGGAATGATTCCTTTTGGTTCTTGGTCCTAGAGAGGGGAAAGATTGACTTTGAATGCTTTCACTTTCAATATTCTTATTTAAATTAGAAAAACAATTGTTTTAAACTGATTTTAATGTGTTTTGTGTAAAGGTAGAATACTAACAGTGGTATATTGGAAATAGTAGAGACAGCCATCAGTCAAAATGAACCACCTCCGCTTCCAGGTTTTTATTCGGCCACCTATGGATTAACCAGAATTGTTAGTAACATTTAGATAAAAAAAAAAAAAAAAGATAACAGAAAAGAACAGATAAATAACAGTCAGTTCCGGTCCTCTATCCCGATTGGCTGAGCTGCACTGGGCTATTTCACTGTTTGGACCAATCAAATTGATTATAACAGGGATGAAGCTTCCAAGCTAACCGGGAACATTCTCAGAACTTTTGGTTAATGTTCTCACAAGTTCAGTCCAAGTTAAGAACTAACGTTTTTCTAGCAATGTTAATTGAACGTTCATTTAAAGTTGTCTGGTCTTTAATAATGTTCTTAAAACGTTAGCACAAAAACATTATTTGTGCATCTGACATGGGATTTTTCTGAAACATTTTTTAAATGATACTACTTGTTTAAGAATGTTCAGAAAAATTCAAAAGATTAATGTATGTAAAATTATGAAATGGAAAGTTTCCTTAGCGATCGCATAACCATGTAAAACAATATTTTAAAACTTTTCAAAAAGGATGTTTTGAAAAGGTGCCATAGAATGCATTGATACAATATTTTTAATTGTTCTCTGATATCTACATAGAAGATATGTGGCTTAGGTAAGGGCAAAAAATCTCCAGGAACGGTTTTACATGTGCATTTGCAACCCTAGGATTTCTCCCTAGAATGAAATGGTCTGTTATTGGCTTATTTGGAAGGGTCATGAATAATAATGTTGAGCTCTGCTCTGATTGGCTGTTTCTCAGTGCGGCTCATTTCAGTAGCTCACACAGCAGGAAGGAAACACAGGGAGGAAAATATATATTTCAATACTTTCTCTCTCAGTTATATTGTTGGGTAATTATTAGTGGTGGGCATAGATTAATTTTTTTAATCTAGATTAATCTCACTGTAATCTTGGAATTAATCTAGATTAAAATAGCTCATTTGAATTCTGCCAAGTAGATCAGAATAAGTTCACTACTAGTAGTAAACAACTAGCAGTCATCAAGAATTTAATATTGATAATAACATTGAAGACATTGTATGATTATTCCTTAAAGATAAGGTTTTAATAGTTTTAGTAGTAGTAGCCTATTACGTTCTGCCCAATGTCTTCAAGTGAAACCGAACTTTTATTTTGACAGGTTGCCGTGAGGATAGTTTTTCTCAAATGAAACGCTCGACTGCTCATGAAGTGACTCTCAGAGCAGCTCTGGAGATGTTGTTCATGTATTTATGTCCTCATTTAGTGAGACGACAGACGTTAATATCGCTGCAAGCTTCACGCAGTCTTCAGTATGAGTAGTGAACAAACCCGTGCGTCTGCGCCATACATTAACACAGAGACACACAGAAGTCATATTTAAATAGACGTTTTGCGGCTTAATATTTACAAATAGGAGTGGGAGTGTGTTCACTTGTGTGTGCGCTTACGTGTGTTTGTGTGTGTGTGTGTGTGTGTGTGTGCGCGAACCGGGGCGGAACTCCGCTGTGCGCGCGATACAGAGAGCGCGACCATGTAAGGTAGAGACAGAAATGACTTGCCAATTTCCATTGGGAAGCTTCTTAAAAATAAATTTTCCCTGAAGCAAACCCGGCGGCTTCATAGCTGCATCCATGTTAGCACGCATACACACAGGTTCGAAGACTCGTTCTCGCCCCCTACAGTGCAATTCGGCTAGGTATACATCCGCGCTAAAATATCAAGGTGAAAGTCATCATAGCTTGCGTAGTATAGACCCAGCTCCCAACCCAACTTTGAGAATAGATTAACGGCGATATTTTTTTTATCGCCCGATAAGAGTCTCGCGTTAACGCAGCACGTTAACGCTGATAACGGCCCACCACTAGTAATTATACTGTATATAAAATGCGGGCATCAGGGAGCCACTATTAATATGCGGGGCACTGAAACTGCTTTCAAATGCACGATCGCTTTTTACTTTCGCTTTCGAGATTCGCGATCGCACGAAATCTGTTTATATTATGGAGCGGCAGTACTTACAGGGCGTAACTATTAGTGATCCCGACTATTACGTCACAGTCAGTGTTATGTTCTGATTCGCCTATTTTTCATTGGTCTTTTTTATTCACGATATTTACATAAGAAGGAGGAAACAATGGTGTTTGAGGCTCACGGTATGTCATTTCCATGCACAGAACTCTTATTATTCAACTATTCCAAGATAAATACAGTTTTCCATTCTATGGCACCTTTAATAGGAACACATGAAAAATGTTGTGTACTGGTTCTTATGTTATCATTAATATGCACAACACTTAGTGAGTGTTAACAATACACAAGAGTAACAAACCTTCTTTTAGAAGCCAGCCCTCTCTGTCAGGATTAAAGAAGGTGTGAGTGAGATCATTGCCGTCATCTTCTGGGATCTTAAAGGGTTCGTTCTTAATGCTCTCATAAAGTTTCTACAGGATGTGTCAATAAAGAGATATTATTAACAGATGATCATTGTATAAGACAAAATCATGACTCCAGCAATGGATTATCAAGCCTTCAAATATTCAAATGTTCAATGAATGAAAAAAAAAAAAAAAGTAAAAAATAGCTATAAAATAATAGCTAAAAATAATAATATATTTATGTCTTCCATGAAAATGTGTGTGTGATGGCAAAGCTGGATTTTCAGCAGCCATTACTCCAGTCTTCAGTGTCATATGAAACTTCAGAAATCATTTTAATATGCTGATTTTATGCTTAAGAAACATTTCTTATTATTAACAATGTCAAAAACAAATGTGATGCCTTATATGTTTATGTAAACCATGATAGAACACTCAAAAGAACAGCATTTTAATAGAGAATGTAAAAAAATAATTTTTCTAGATGTGAGTATTTGGTTTAGTAAACTTGGAAAATGTGACCCTATGACCTCTCTCACCTCGAGTAGTTCATTGGGAAGATTTTCTCCATGGTTGATTCCTCTGTTCATGCTAATGAAACGTTCTAGTGTGGTCTTGTCTTTCACATTGGGGTTGTGCAAACTTGTGTTGAGCATGATGATAGCAAAGGAAAGGATGTAGCAGGTGTCTGCAACACACATAAATACACACGTTTTCAAATGTCTACATGTAAGTAGTCTACAGCAGTGGTTCTCAGCTACTTTTACTTCAGGACCTAGATATTAATGCCTTTAAAGTCAGACACTGAGATATATAGGCCAAACAACATTTTAACCCCAACGATTATTAACAAGACACAGGCTGGATAAGGAAAAACCACCATTTTGGTTTCTAATTGTCTGTTGAATTTGGATGTTTTCTTTCTTTTGGCAGTCAAACACAAAATCTATCCTCCAAATGCAAAGGTAATCTACCTGTGGACTGAAAAACCCCAGCGTTACAGGTGCAGTACCGCAGAGCAAAGGCCTCCATCATGCGGTCGATCTTCTGAGCCTCACCAGGTAGACGGAAACTCCACAAGAACTGCCTATGTCCACAATCAAACAATCACAGATTCACCCAAAATTGAAAAATAAATATGATCTGAATATGTTAGAATGACATATGAAACAGGTGAGATGAGGATCTCCACTCACCTCAAAGCCTGAACCAGATTAAGATTTGAGAACTCATGAAGGTCAACAAAGGCCTGCAGGATCTGAAGGTGGATCTCCTCCCTGTGGATACAGAAAGGAATCAACTCTTTTTCTATATCAAAGCAAGAAGGAGTATGAGCCACAAAAACATCCTCCTCCTCCTCCTCCTCATCATCATACCTTTCTCCTAAAAAGTTGCCAATAGCTGTTTTATTGAGGCCTTCTTCTTTATAGAGGAACTCTGCCACAGCCTCTGGTTTCCACACCAAAAGTTCATTGTCCACTAGGTACTGGATACCCTGGAAATAAACACACACAATTAACCTCAATGAAATTACCACATACCATTGGCACTACTGTTACCAAACATTCATTAACAAACAGGATTTAAGATAGAGATCATGATGTATGATTTGCTGTTGGTCTAATAACTACATCAACTGTAATTTTTATCAGTGAAATGCACATGCACTCTCTTTTATATGCAGGTTTCATATTGTCTGGGGGTGGGTTTACTGTTTTACTGTTTTTACTGACCATGTATACCAAGCTACTCGGAAAATGCAGTGCAGCTTCAGCTCACTTGTTCTACAGAAACACAGGATGTGGTTCTATCACTCTTTCACGGTCTCCTTCCACCCCCTCTTCCTTTAACCTAGTTTAGCTAAATCTCCTCGTAGTTGTGAAGCTGTTGCATTACGTTGTTTTATGCTGCATGCAGCTCAAATGATTCATAGTTCATACCTTTTCTGGGTCCATGTTAAACTTCTTTTTTCCACACTGGACTCTCTTGTTCTTCATAACATTTTTACTAGAGGAGAATTTAAAATATGACATTATTGTGACAAAAATGAAAACACTTCCAGCATGTTATGACAATATAGTGTTGATTCAGGTAAATCATAAAGTGAATGTGTAGTGGCTGATGCAAATAAACTAATCTCATCTTTTTTCTACCATGTCCATACATAAAATTAGCAACGTCACATCTAGAGCTAAAGCTCTTCTCGTAAAATTGATATCAAGAAACAGGAAATAGATACAAGCCCACGCTCAACGATGGTGTTTCATGATGTGAAAAAAAACCTGAACTTGCAAATGTTAACTGTGCATTCATGGCAGAATTCAATTCAAGGAAGATGCTGCAGCTTCTAATGCACATGCAAGCATGTACACATAGGCATGTATTGTTATGTAAAATATTAAAATACTCAAAGCACCTTTTACTGACCAGTGACTATAGAATGCACATTAAGTTTGAGACCATTAACTACTGTTAAATGCTTGGCTCTAAGAATTCACATTTTTTGTGTTCAGTTTTGGGAGACATGGATAGAGATTGCTATAAGTAAAGAAGCTATTTTATTAGACATTCTAACCTTAATCTAAACAACAAATGCTATAAACCCAAGTGAACATAATGAAAGTGGATATGAAAATGACCACAATGATTAAACCCTGTCATAAAGAACAGTGCAACACAGAAAGAAACTACACACAGCAAAAATATAATCTTATAGGAAATGTCCAAATGCTGGGTTTATCGATTCTTTTTGTAGTTGCTATGGTAACTCGGGGGTGAGTGATAGCGGTGAATACTCACTTCTCATCATCGGCCTCCATCGTTTGAATTTCTGTCATCATGTTTTCGATCTCCAGCCTGAGTTTCTGCAAGAGTGGAAAAACTGATTAGCCAAAGCTTTGTCTACATTTGATGACATATAGTTTACAAATACTGCATCATTTGCTTCACAAAGTTTTGCAAGACATTTTTTCTGGTATTTATTTGCTTAAAAGCCTTTATCGTTATGTATGATGCAATATGCAGAATGACACTATAAAGCCACATACCTGAATATCATCTAGAAGCACATGCTTATGGACATCAGTCTGCCTCTTGTCATTTAAATTGAAAGCTGAAGGTGCTGGAGATGACATATATATCAACAGTTAGCAACAGACTCACATCAGATGCCTGATCTCACTCTCATGCAGAAAAAGAATTGCAAAAAAGAGAAGGAGAACAACCTAAAGTGCAAACACAGCTCAAATTTCTCAGCTAAATATATCTCTGCTACCTTAGTTTCAGAGAACTTCCCCACATAAGATGTATTTTAGCATATTAGTGGTTGCATTTACACAACACTGAAATTTCTGTGGATGCAGTCACTCAAAATATTTATAACAGATATTTTCCACAGTGACAAGTGTGGAACAGCATATGATTTCATCGTAAAGTGTCATTAAGTCTCTGTTTGCATTTACAATTTAAAAGCTGTCCAAATTTGAAATAATATCTTAATTTCTGTTTCTTTAATATTGCACATATACTGTAGGCCTTTACAAAAAGTCCAATGTAGAAGTTTGGATGAAGGTGCTATCACAGGTGTCCCAGATGCAATGGTATATTTTGCCTATAAAGTCCATTATTCACAGTTCAGCTCAGAGACAGAACTTGCAGCAGTCTCAGACCTTAAGAAAATGGTTAAGGAGGAACATACCTTTCCCCCAGAGGAAGCTGTCCTTTCTTTGGGTTCCCATGCTGGCTGTGCTGCAGGGAGACTGCAGTAAAACAGGAAGATCAGACTCGGAGTCAGTGCACAGACACACATTAGTGCACACCAAGACAAATGTTAAATCTGGAAGTAGCCTACTAGGCTATATTAGATAACAGACTGTATTAAAATGACTAAAACCTTGTCTTCACTATGCCAGTTTTTCAGCATACAGATAAATAGGCTAATATTCTTAAAACAAATTTAACATGATAAAATATAACCCCAGCAACAACATAACAGACGCAAAACAAGATAAAAGTAACATAATAAACCTCCTAAAAGCGATTCCTACGACTGGTGAGAGGTTATAGATGTACAAGGGTGTAAAACTTCTCTCTTACACTAAGGAAATAAATTATAAAGTAATGGTACAAAGGCAATGCAAAGTTGTTGTTGTTTTTTTCAAAAGCCAGGTAAAGTGGTGAAAACGCATACCTTCATAAGTGTAACTCAGTGAGCAGGTACTCGGCGTCGTACAGTACGAATGTAAACGTGAACTGCGCTTTAATTGATGAAGAAACGCCGAGTTCTTGCGCGAGCCAGGGTGACGTCACGGCCATGAATGACAGCTGAGCTCCGAGAAATTACTTCCTCAGCGTTTCCTCAACATTTCACAGTTTTTTCTTTCTTTCACAAATGTCAATTAGATTTGATCAAATTTCAATTCAGAGAATCCACTGACTAATAAATGAGAATCCTCCTCCCCACTGTTAAAAATAGTCAATAAAAATAGTCCTAATAAATATTCAATTTGAACAAATTCTAAATGGTCAATTAACTCTTTCTTTCTTTCTTCATCCATCGTTTAGTAGTCATCCTGTACTTACCAGTGGACACAGAATCACACAAAAGCAAAGGTTTCAGTTACCAATGCCATTGCAGAAATGAAAAACAATATGAATTATAAGCTGGAAACTGGAATATATGACTGGAAACTTTATTAAATGTCAGTACCCATTATTTTGACTATATGTTTCAAGTAGGGTACAACGGGGGCTAAAGGCGCCTTTGATATTATTTTCATTTAAACCACTAGATGGCACAAAAACATTCGCTTTTCAGCATGCACGTGCAGATTTATCTGATCTTTGACGCGATTGCGCGCAGCAGCGCGAAGTTGATTCTGGGCTTACTTCTAATATTTTATGTTTTTTTTTAAGTGTTGTAGATTTAAGTAGCAAATGAGAATCGCTAAAATTAATGCATACATTTTGAGACAAAGGTCTTCTTTGTGAATTAATGCAACAGTTTTTAAATAACGTAAGAATATGTAAAAGTATGGTATTTGGGGTAAAAAGAGCACCTGCTGTTGGGGCTAAAGGCGCACAGTAATTAAAATGATAATTAATAGATCGCTGACGTTTCCATTTGTTGACATGACATGGTTAGATTCAGATGGTAAATATCATATATTATGTTTGGTGTTCATATTAGAGATAATCACCATGTTTAGAATGAAACCATCACATTTAAAAACATGATATTAATCATATCATATAATAAAATATCATTTGTTGTTACTACTGTAAATATATTTTCAGTTATTATTGGATCTCCTTCAATGCTTTCAGAATCTTTACTTATTAAAATGATTTTGTTTCAGTGTTTTAAAATATATTTTTTTTATATTAACATATTTTAATGACAGTATATTTATTAACAAAAATATTTTTATATATTTTTCAAATTAAGCAGAAAACAGTACAAACTTTGCTAAAGTGATTGTTTTGAACAAGTATTAACTTAGACATTATTAAACAAAACATTATTTTAGCTGAAATATTTGTATCAATACCCCCGTGTGTGGGGTAAAAGGCCCCCTTTGCCACCTCATAAATTTATAAGATTTTTAAACAAAATAAACAACTTGAATGATTTATTTTCGCACAAATTCTGTTGCTCCATTAATGTTCAATACAACGCATATATTGTTTCTGCAATTATACATTTTAGGCGCAGTGAATAGCACATTTTTTCTTAAGGTGGGCCTTTAGCCCCGTTGTACTCTATTACTAAGATCACTTTAGTTTTTTTAATTTTTAATTAAATTTTTTATTTTTTTTAGGTAAACATTACTAGTGCACTTTCAATTATGATTCGACATTGCCCCCTTGTGGGCTATAATGCATATAACGCACTGATATAAAGCGCGTTCATGTCTTCCACTTAAAAGTTAAATACTTCCTCATTTAGTTCGACGTCCAAAACTGTCACAACCACATGAGCGAGTGCGCAGATTAGAGAGAGAGAGAGAGAGAGAGAGAGAGACTCTGACACACTGAAGTAGCAAATCTGTTTCCTGTATTGCAACTTAGTTCCTTAACAGTTGTTTTACAGCGGCAGCCGGCAAAAGTTTGCCAAAAGTATCGGAAAATGCAAGCAATAAAGTGTGTGGTGGTCGGAGATGGGTGAGTGAAAAGTTTAATTTTTAAACTGATTTATTTGTTAATATCTGTTTTTCATCGTTTATATTTAAAAGTTGTTTGTAAACATTATAATGGTTTATATTTTCTTGTATTTTTAAGTATTTATTCATTTGAAATTTGACCGTTTTACCGTTTTCATGGGCACTGCAAATATCTTAAAAGCGCTTATTTTATCTACTTCGTCTGTTCTCTAGTTTTAATTTCCTCATTTGTCACGTGAGATACCTTGTATTTTAGTTTATATAGCCTCAGGGTAAGGTTGGTTGCTAAATACGGTCACGCCTGAATACACTTAATATATCTGAGATATCTTTCTCTTTTGGGTTGTAAGGGCATAAAATAACCTATCTACAGGTTCCGTGATTTAACTTCTACTACAGTTGTGTTTGGCTAAAAGAGATGTGCATTGTGCAGTACTGGGCTGACAGATTGGGGGTCACAGAGATATTTAAGGGCTTGACATTCACGGGCAAGTTAATACACCTTCTGGCTTTTGCCATTCCTCTGAGAGTGTGCAGGAAGTAATGCCACACATAATGCATGTCAACTGATTTTCATCAAAAAAGGAAACAGCAGTCGCAGATGGGTCACATTCTTTATAAGGTTTTATTCTGTGAGTGACAAGATCATGATGAGAATGTTATGAAATCATACCGCCTATACCAGTGTTTAAGACATAATTAAAAAGGTTCCAGGGAAGGATTTAGTTTTTGCCTTATTAATAGATTAAAATAATTACCTTGGCTTTTTAAAACCTCTTTGTTTAAGGAAAGAAATGTGTAATGTGTGCAAGTTTATAAGCTTGTGTGGGTGTCACTTGTTGCAGGATATAAGTCCTAACTTGTGTATCTTTTTTCCTAAGTTTTTCTTTTTTTTTTAAGTGACATTAAAAATAATAATTTTGTATAATAGGAGTTTGTATGAACCCATTTCTACGTCTGATGTTGATGAAGCCGCATTAAAATCTTACTGATGGGCCTGTTGTGGTACGAAATTCAAAAACATGTTTGGAAACATTGGCATAGGCAATTGGGCACTTCATCAGGGTGTAAACATTTGGGCTGTTACTGGTGAACCAAGCATGTTTCCATGAATGATGCAACGTAGCCGTGCAAGGAATACAACGAGTATCTTTCATTGTGAGAGTGCAGCCATACAAAGTCAAGTTAAGCAGTCAAAATGTCTTTTTTAAGATGACTGACAATGACAGAGAAGCAGATTCTCCTTTATTCCTTTAGACCCAAATATATCAAGCCTGTGTATTGCTTTCTGTTAAGATTCATAACCATAAACACAGACAAATGTGTTAGGTGTTTCTAGAGCATATGCTGACCTGCAGACAGTGATGATTCAAGGTGGAGGATGAGATTGCTCTGAAACATGTGAGTCTGAATCTGCTTTTGGAAAGGGGGAGGGAGAATTTGCGTAGGAACATATATAAGGTGATTTGCGACATCACTTTATCTCATCTGCTTTATATAACGCAGTGAGACAGAACTGGAGAATAAAGTGATGCTGATGAACTACAGATCTGGAAGCAGAGCGGGATGCTGATGCAGCGATTATTAGGGACTGAGGCTGACGGTTTAAAGTGTTGACATTGTAATTCATTGACACGACAAAATGCACCATTTATGGATTTTGGCCAAGTTAAGTGCATCATCTAACATGGCGAATGGTAGCAGGGGAGAGAGGTGCTTTCGCTTTGAGGATATCCTGTTTAAACCCTGTGCACAGTTCTCCATTTTGAAGCTGCTAACTTCCTCTTGCATTCGATGCCGTGACCCAGCTTCTTAAGTTCCTTATATTGCTCAAAGATTAACAGGGTGACATTCCTCCTTTTACACACTGACAGAGAAAAAAAAATGCCCCAAAAAGAAAATTATGTTATTATTATGCACTCATTAATGAATAAAAAAAAAACCTTCATATAGATATTTTATACAGTGATAGTTCAACGTGACCGCAACCTATCCAGCTGCAACACGGGCTAAAAAAAAAGCATCATTTAAAACCACAATGAATTAGTTCAAATTAATTGTGCGCTAGGTTTTCTCTCATTATGTTTAGCTATCACTGGAGAGCTAATGAAATAATGTTATTGATGACTGTATTATATTTTATATTTGATTTGAGATCTGCAGCAGAGAAAACAACTTCAGTCTGACAACACACGGTCACTGTGAGCTGTTATTGTATGGAAAATGTTTATGTGAAGATTCTTAAATTATTTTGTGTGTTCCACTTCTAGTCATGCTCAACTACTCTTAAATATTAAAACCTCTAGAACTCAGACTTACTAAATGGTTATGTATATCATGAATGGTCACACTTATACTTTTTATTCCATTGACTTCCATTCATGCATGCAAATGCGGTAATTAGTAATGCAACTGCTGCGGTCCAAATTGTTCCACTACCTAAACGTAAAACCTGCAGGTTCGCAGTGTTGCAGTAAAGTGGAGTAGATGGTATTTTTTTTAAACATTTTGTATTTAATATTATGTTGAATGCATGTCTTTAAGAAGGATGCCATGGAGTGTGACGTTATATCACAACCTTTGCAGTGTCCAAAGAAATTCCAGTGTGTCTACAGAATCAGTCCTGTTATATAAACGTTGTATAGCTGAGTGAACAAAGATAAACAAATCACATTACGTCAGGGCAATAATTCAACAATTTCTTTTCTAATTCAGTGATTTTATTTATTTATTTTTTCATATTGAAGGTACATACTTTAACTCTTGCATGTGTCCACACAAACCCTGTAGTGCTTTGATTCTTTTTTTCCCTCTTTTGTTTTGTTTTTAACCCTGATGCTATCACATGGTGAGTTCTCTGAATTGTCATGAATTCCAGGTGGACATTTTCTTCTGTTTCTGTCACATCTGATTATCACCTAAGTATCAGTTTCTGTATCAATTCTCTCTTGCTTTCTGCGGAAGCCAGCTCTGCTAAAACACGAGGCCTTGCCTCTATATCTTTATACGATCAGCTTAAGATCTGTAACCCACAAGAACAAGACATTTACACACGCATAGCTATCACACTGTTTTACATTTGTAGGAGTTACAGAAAATGCTCATGTTTAATCAAAGAGAGAGAAAGAGCATGAAGATGTTGAAGCAACTAAGGGCACATTTTCAAAGACACACTTCAAAAAGAGGCTCGCTGTCTCTCTTCCTGGCTGACACCGCCCAACTTCCTGTCATCCTGTCACGACGATGCCAGACCCCATACTGAGCTTTCTCTTGCTCTTTTTCTCTCTGAATCTATCTCTCTCCCTGTATCTCTCTATATCTGATTCACAACTTCAAAGAGCTTCAGAAAGCACCTCTTAACCGTTATCTCCCACTGTTTTCTAATTATGTTTTCAGCACACTGCCTCCAGTGTGTATTGAAATTTTTTTGTATTAAAATGTATTCAACTATGCTCAGTGGTGAAGGCATGTTTGATCTCCACAGTGGCGACACTCACAGACACAGTTCTGTTAATATTACTTTTTTCGTTGTTGTTGCTACTTGTCAAAATGGATTACGGAAATTTTATGTGGACGTTTTCTGTTTTTGCTGTTGAATCATGGCTTATAGTGCACAATACATCAGAGCCCAGCCCTACATTCAAGTGCACACAAGTCTGGATAACTACATGTGGTTATTATCATGTGTGTGTATGTATGTGTTGTTTGAATGCCAATGCAAGAGCGAGAGAGAAATCAAGCAGTGAGTGTAATAAAGATAGCAAATAGTTCTGATGTGACTGAACGTGTGTAGCCTGAGGTGTGTGGTTTTGGCCTTGCCCTTGAGTAGCTCCAGTGTTTCTTGATGTGAGGGAGATGTAGCCACAGGCTCCTGAATCCCAGCATTCCTCACTCTCGCTGCCTGCATGCATCAACATGCGCTCCACTGGAATTTGTACACTCGTAAGCTCTTCTTTCAGCCCATCTATGTATTTGCTGCTTCAGGTGACCTGTTTTCATACTGAATGTCATCTTCTCTTTTTGAGTTTATGTAAGCATGCCCAATTGTTTTGAGGTATTTTGTGTTGCTCTCCAGTCTGCTGTCACAGCACTGCATGTGGCGTCACTATCACTGAATCTTGAGTGTGACATCTGTTTTTTTTTTTCTTCTAGTTAAATGAAAGTATTTCTGAGTATGTGGAATTAAAAAAAAAAAACTGCTGTTGGTTATACAGTAATACCCGTAAAAGGGGATGCACAAAAAAAAAGAAAAGAAAAAAGGAACATATTTGTATTTCTACTCAAAAGAATATTAAGTTAATTACAGGAGTGAAATACACATGGGGCCATTTAAGGATTTTATGACACTCAGTAAAGATAAAACTGCATAAATTAAATAATTATCATCCTGTTAACAGCTAATTCCACCAATATGTTACTTCAGATTGCTGTTCTTTTCACAGCAATCGTGACTGTCGTCGCAGAAGTCAGTTCCAGTCAAAACATATTTCACACTTATACCGCAGCTTTAGATATTTAACCAGTTGTGGCACCCAGACACTGAAACATGGGTGCACAACTCGGACGGCATTTGCACGACACCATTTTCAACTAAAAACATTTTGAATTTTTTGGTCTATTAATTTTACATGACACTGACATGTGCCTAAAAATGCTAACTTTTGAAAACAGGTTTCAAAGCACAAGTTTTCAAAATGATACTGTGTTAATATACCTGTGTAAACTATGAAAATGTGAATTTGTGAAAACTGTGACATCACCAACTACTGGCCTGGCATGCATAATACAGCATTTTAAGTGTTTTTGCGGATCCATGTGAATAGGGATTGTTTAGGCAACGTTGTCATCTGTTTGCCAAAAAAAAAACACACAAAGAAAAATCTTTTGCGTTTTTAGTACATTGTTGTTGTGTAAACGTACACCCAGTTCTTGGAGGGCCACAGCCCTGCAGAGTTTAGGTTCAACCCTAATTCACGAGTTCTCCTGCCCATCCAGTCTTAATAGTTAATGATAAACGAACTTGGCTTGCTGTTGTCAACAGAGAGAAAGAATAACAGAAATAGAGGAGGAGATGGGCAGGTGGAGGGATGCCAGAAGTATTGTCACTGCAACAGTGTAATGACTGTTACTTAGACTCGTAATGCTGATGGACAGGACTGAATGATTAGGCTCATCCTGAACCTATGTTTGGAACTTCATTTAAACCAACCTGATCCAGCTCATAAAGTCCAGACTACATGGTATCTGTGTTGGACCAGGGTTGGAACTGATCTGCCTGGCTGTGGCCCTTTAGGAAGTGAATTTTGCACCCCTGCACTACACGATTTTTGCCCTTATTTTAATAGGCATTGTGACAAAATCAAAATCAGAATTACATCGACTGTATACATGAGTGAAGATCGCTATTTTTGAATTATCAATGAGGAGATCCGATGCTTGCCCCGTCCTCGCCTTTTTATGATTGGTCCAGTGTTTTGAAAATGACTGCCGGTGTTCGGCTAGTTACTCAAAAAATTTAATATATTACTCATTACTTGTTACTCCTTTAAAAAGTAGTATTATTACTTATTACCTTCTGGCAACAGTAATTAGTTACACTACTAGTTACATTACTTTTCTTTCATGCCACTCGTAAGTTGCATATCTTCCCCATACAATTCTTTTAAAATGTAACAATATATTTCTGCTTCATCATTTGACCACAATCCACATTGGATCGCAGTCAGAAATTATTACAAACACTCAGTGATGAATAATAGTAACATTTAAGTAAAAGTGTTGTAATGTGTTAATCTCATTAATTGTCAGATGTAGCTTGAAGCTAATTGTAGCTATAAGTTCTCTGTTTTACTTGTATATGATTATATTCCATGATGTATTTTATCAAAAGAAATCATATAAGTTCATAAGAAAATGTTTCATTCTCTAAAAAGATTTGGGTGGGCAAGTCATGTAATGCCACAACTTCCATAATCCCACAAATTTACATATCAGTATTCAGATCATCCTTTCTCCTGACAAAATCCATGTAATGGCAATATTTCCATCCGCTGAATGTCCTGCTGCACTGGTGACTTCATGTGCCTGTGCAAGTTGTGAAACTTATGAAAATAAATCTAGGAATTATTGGATTGTTGGACTTTAAATCACTAGGGGTTGAGGCATTGAAAGTAACTTAGTAACTAGCTGTTTTATGGATGGTAAATGTAATATTATTACTGAAATCTTATTAGTAATTAGTTACACGACTAGTTACTGCAAAAAGCAATATTATTACTGTAACTAGTCACTAGTGACTAGTGACTAGTAACTGGCCGACACTGCTGACAGCAGAGCTGGTGTCAAAAGTTTAAATTCTTCAACACCACTGTGCTTAACAAGCAAATGCCGCACATACTGTATGTAAAGAAGTTCCGCATGTTTATGTACAATTAAAAAGCCGTACAGTGGCATGCAAAAACTCGTTCTGTGTGAACCGGTCCTGAGGTAGTTTAGCTTTGAGCAATGAAAAACAATAGTACAGACGAAGTGAATACAGAATCCCTCCTTTCATGTATGGTATTGCTGTATGCGGTTAGGATTTAAATATTCTTGAAATTTGACCACATGCAATGTTCTTTGTATTTGAGGACAAATGTGTGAATTCACTATGGAAGTACAGTAGCCTACACCTGCTCTTCTTATTGGAAGATGGTTACAGATACCTAGCATTCTTTGAAGTAATTTTAGCAGCATGTGTTTTACTTGAAAGTACATTTATGTTGTTTGTTTTCCATCATTCTGACAGATAACTAAATGCCTGTTTTCTTCTTTGTTGTTTGTATTTTTCAGAGCTGTGGGAAAGACCTGTCTTCTCATCAGCTACACTACCAATGCTTTCCCTGGGGAGTACATTCCCACAGTGTGAGTACCACAACAATTTGAAATGTTTATAGTTTTATTTGAGAAATTTACTCGAAATATTGAGAGATTGTGTGGGTTGTGCGTTTTCACTCAGGTTTGATAACTACTCAGCAAATGTTATGGTGGATAGCAAACCAGTCAACCTGGGCCTATGGGATACAGCAGGACAGGAAGACTACGACAGACTGCGGCCACTGTCCTACCCTCAGACGGTACAATCCACCATAAACATTTAGTGGGACACGTCCCCTTAAAAATTTAAAACAGTGATCAATCTATGTTTTTGACAGATTTTAAACTTTGCAGTTGGTCAATTTTTAAAGAAGTCTCTTATGCTCACCAAGGTTAAATTTTTTAAAATCAAAAATAAAGTGAAATATTAATATTGTAAAGTATTAATACAATTTAAAATACCTGTTTTCTATTTTAATATAAATATAATGTAATTTATTCCTGTGATGATAAAGCTGAATTTTCAGCACCAATTACTCCAGTCCTCAAGAAACATTTCTGGTTGTGCATTTTCAAGTTTGCTGCTTAATATTTTTATTGAAATGCATTTATTTGAAATATATATTTTTGTAGCATTATACATTTCTTTACTGTCACATGTTATCTTACTGACCACAAACTTTTGAACAGTAACATTTATTAAGTTTATTTGTGAAAATGAATGTCCTCTGATGGTATTTTGCAGGATGTGTTTCTCATCTGTTTCTCTCTGGTGAGCCCAGCATCGTTTGAAAACGTCAGAGCCAAGGTGAGTCCTTATGGGTGGTTTAGTGTTGTTCTTAATAGAATACAAGCAGCATAAGCCTACAGACAAAATCCAGTAGCAATTCACATGCACAATAACCCGCTGCCATTCTGTGCATGCTTATAACATTCCCACATGTACACATACCTTCATGCATGCCCTTAAACAATTGCTTTGCATTGGACTGGACACTAGATGCCACTGTGCATTAATCCATGATGCATTTGCTGACCATAATTACAAACGTTCATATTCATATTGAGATAAATTGGGCATGATGTCAGCATCAGCCTCTATTAAAAAGAATTCAGTTCAGACATTCACAAATGAAGGCTGAGTTCCATCAGTGGTATTCAGCTGTTTTGAAAAGCAAAGTGGTTTGTGCTTAGGACGCATTTATCACACATAGCGTCAACTTTACCTGTATGTTTTCCAGCCTGCCAAAAGATACATTCAGTAGAGACTCTATTTAGTAAGTTATTTATCTACCTCACACTTACAACCCCCCCTAAGGGAGTATAATAACAGTGCTAGCAGCTCGGCTGACCTTGACGTGTTCTCCATTAATGCAACTGTACACACCCTGACAGAGAGCATTTTCAAGATTGATCCCAAAAGGGAAAATGACGGTTCTTTGCAGAGTGTCCTAGGGGCAAAAAGAGTGCCGTACAGTCCTCAAGGGTTCAGGTGATGTGGATAGGTTCAGGAAGGCTGGTTAGGTCACCTTTGACTCTGGATTGTGTTTCTGGGATGATATCTTGTATTACTAGGATACTTACTCTTTGCTCCCTTAAGCCATTAGGATTCTAACAAAGGAATGTAGTGTATCCTGCTGAAACAGACAGCTTAGACCAGCAGTCCTGGTTTAGCTAGTTAAGAAGCCTGGCATGCTATGGATCAGCATGTCTTTGAAGAGAAAATGTCCCTGACATTAAAATTCAACTACTTTGCGAGGGATATGTTCCCTTTAGAAAGCTAAAAGTTACCCCCCCCAGAACATCCTGTTCTCTCTATTCAAATCAATAGAGTATTGTTGAGATAAACATAGACATCTTTTCTTGTCGGAAAAGATTATTGATTCCAGGATCTGTGTTTACATCAAAATGCAGTTTGACTGGAGAAAATCAGCAATTATCTTAAACTTAAAGGCATAGATGAAAATTATGTTATGATTTTCACACCAGCATGACGTTCCAAATGCGTATGACTTTCTTCTGTGGAACATAAAAGAATATTTTGGAAAAAAAATGTCTTTTTATTTTTTCACTAAAATGAAAGTCAGTGGGGTCCTGTGTTGTTTGGACCCCAACAGCCTTCAAAAAATGTCCTTTTGTGTTTTGCAGGGGGAAAAAAGTTACTTATTTAAATGCATACTTATTAAAAATATAAAACTTTACAATAAGATTCAATTTAACATTAGTTAATGCATTATATAAACAATTTTGCTGCATTTTTAATTTATATTAATGTTAATTTATAAATACATTATTGTTCATTGTTAAATTATGTTTGTTTATGATACACAATAGATTAACTAATATGAATTTATACAACAAATTTATAAATGTAAAAATATATTAGTATATAGAAACTTACATGTAAGTGCGTTGTTTATTGTTGTTCATTTCTTTTGCATAAACTGACTGGTCTTTACAACAGTTTTAACAACCATTTTGCAAAGTGTTACCTGTACAGAGTGATAGCAAAACGTTGTATTGTGAATATTGGCTGAATTAAGCTTGGTAATATAAAGTTGCATTAGTGAGAGCGCAAGAACCTAACTGCAGCAGCGAACGTACAAAGAGAATTGACAAAAAACAAAAAGAGATTCACTTTGATGAAAGGAATCATGATGATCCAACACAAACAGAAAGATAGCTTTGTAATACTGTACCGTCCTAGATTTCTTTTCATTAATAAAGATGAAATGAACGAGCAACGAGAACGAGAGATTCTTTTCTGCTGAGTTGTTGTTATTATGCCAGACCTTATCAAGGCCTCCGCAGCATGTTTAAGGTGCCTGAGATGGAACGGAAAGCAAATTGTTTGTGATATCAATAATTCCAGAACCACTCGAGGCTTAATCCGGTCCAATTTACATTGCTTAAACCAGCACTTGCATAAACAAGTACGCAAACAGCCCTTTGAATTCTTATTAAGTTCAAACAATGGCAATCTCATCTCGCCGGTTCCTTAATGCTTTTTGCTTTCACTCCCAATCAAAGACCTTCAGAAGCTTCTTCCACTCTTTGCTTTTTCTACCCTCCCGGTCGTTCCCTTTATTATTTCTACAGTATATTCCTGAGAAGTAACCATGGTAACACTGGCCATATGCTAATGTAGTCTTGATAGATTGCGCAAGGTTGAGGAGACAAATTAAAATCTATTTAAAGTGGGGAGGAAAGCGCATACATGCACTGGGGGTTGTAAGACGTCTCATGGCCTGTGTTTACGCATCCATTCGGTAGCAATCACCTGCCATGGAGATGTTAAGTGCGAAGAGATAATTTCTCATTACTGGGCTGGTAGTACCTGAAAATGGGGTGCTGCAGTAATGCTTTGCTTTGACTAGATTAGTAAGCGAGGCTTAGGAAACTGAGTAGTGACCCCCCGCCCCGCCAATCATAAATGCCACTACAGATGCGCTGATTTATAACGAAGGCCACCGTTTTGTGTTTCTAAACCCTTTTGAAGTCTCTTATTAATAAGCTTGAAGAGAAAAAACAAAGACACCTTTAAGTTGCATGCAAATGCCTTAATAGATGAGCATCTGTAGATCAAATGCAGGACTGAAAGGGAATTGATGTAGGCTAGTGCCAGATTTAGACCCTGAGTCATAGAGGATATGTTTGTTTACTGCTTTCTTTAAAGCGATATTGTATGCAGTTTAGCTCATAGTGCAGTGTCTGTGTTTTGTTTGTCTGCAGATCTGTGCACGTCCTGATTTTGCTGAGTTAGATGTTTTCCTAGGTCAAGATATTTTGTTGACCCTGAAACAACATTTTAATCCAAAAATTTAGTCTTGACCATATCCCTACACCTAAACCTAAACTTAACCATGAGTAATCCCTAAAATCAGATGAAATGATAGATGAATGACACTGGTGTACAAGCACTAAACACTGATTGTAAGCCTAAACTTCACAAAAACTATAAACTGGTTCTTCAAATCTGATTGGTTAATCACAATGTTGTTCCAGGGTCAACAAAGATGTTGATCCAGGAACATGTCGCACTTGGTAAAATCAGGTTCTGCGCAGATCTGTAAATCTACAGTATAAGTGTAGTGCTAAATTGTTCTTTAGAGATCAAAACATCATTGACAGTTTTAACTTATAAATGGATATCTGTGTTGTTGTTTTAGACAGTGTTTGCTGATATAAAACTTGTGCATCTGTTGGGAGGGCAAGGACACTGTAGGCTTACTATATCAATGCTCTTTTGCCCATGCATTGTCCACTCAAGGTCTGCTCAACGTGACAGCATGGGTAGCTTTGTGCAAGAAAACAATGGTGTTTGTGATTGAGGCATTCTGAGGCCAGGCCTTGAGAAGCGCAGCAGTCCTTGTGCACCATACGTTTTCATAAAGCTTTTTTCATCTACTCTGCAGTGACTAAGTTAGAAACAGTTTTTGCTGCATTTTTCACATAGTCTGCACACTTTCTGAGATACCGCTGACATTGTTTTTGTGCTGAGCTTTAACCAATGATTCCGTCAGTGCTTTTCTGAGGAAAATCTTTTCAATAAAAAGGCCTTGGCACATTTAAAAATGACAGGCGTAAAGTGGAACAAACTGAACATGTCCATTAGTGTGAATTTGAAAAGAATGACAGACTTGCATAGACATTGGTTGTGGAAAGGAGCAAGCAGTAAGAGATCAACTGCATGAAGAAAAAAAGCTTTGAACAGCTTTGTAGCCTGTGTATTTGACAACAGACAGGCAAAGAAAAATACCACAGAGTCTAAAGATGGACTGATAAACAGATGTGAATGAACTGTTTTGATCTGCTCCTTTTCTCCCTCTAGTGGTACCCAGAGGTGAGGCACCACTGCCCTTCCACTCCAATTATTCTGGTCGGCACCAAGCTCGATTTGAGAGATGAGAAGGAGACCATTGAGAAGCTGAAGGAGAAAAAACTGGCACCAATCACTTACCCACAGGGTCTTGCATTGGCCAAAGAAATAGGTAAGGCAGCAGCTTTGGATTTGTTGTTTTTTACATCACTGGATGACAGTTTGGCGTCAAGATGTTTTTTTTTTTTTTTTGTCAGAAATTATTACTTTCATTCAGCAAGGGTGCATTTTTGATCAAAAGTGACAGTAAACACATTTGTAACATTATAAAATACTTCTCTTTCAAATAAATCCTGTCCTTTCGAACTTTATATTCATCATTTGCAATAAGAAATATTTCTTGAGCACCAAATCAATTAAAATTAAAATAATTTAATTATTTGCTGAAGGATGATGTGACACTGAAGACTGGACTAATGGCTGCTGAAAATTCAGTTTTAATTTTTTTTTACATTTTAAAATGTAAAATATATACTACACTTTAGTATAGGGACCAGTTCTCACTATTAACTAGTTGCTTATTATCATGCATATCACTAGCACATTGACTGTTTATTAGTACTTAAAAAGCACATATTCTGCATGACCATATTCTACATCCCTAATCTTACACAATACCTAAAATAGCAACTAGCTTACTAAATATTAATCAGCAGTAATTAGGAGTTTACTGAGGCAAAAGTC
Source organism: Onychostoma macrolepis (assembly GCF_012432095.1). Classification (NCBI taxonomy): domain Eukaryota; kingdom Metazoa; phylum Chordata; class Actinopteri; order Cypriniformes; family Cyprinidae; genus Onychostoma; species Onychostoma macrolepis. The sequence continues at coordinate 37,700,357 of NC_081157.1, read as the reverse complement.
ATAGTTAATGGTTTGATAATAGGAAGAAAGACCTTAAAATTAAGTGTGATATATATATATATATAAATACAGATAACAGTTATTTCACATTGCAATTATATTTAAGTGTTGTTGTTTTTACTGTATTTTTGATCAAATAAATACAGCCTTGGTGAGCATAAGAGACTTTGAAAAACATTCAACAATTCTTACTAACCTTTAAAATTTGAACAGTTCTCCATTTGAGTTATATATTTCTGAAATAAGGCATCAAAAACAAAAAAACTAAATATTTGTTTTCCACTTTTTTAACTCCAGACTGCAAAAGTTCTATTGGAAATCTGTTCATAGAAAAAAAGAGAGAGAAAAAATAAGGCTTAAGATACAAGACAAATGCAAACACTGTTTATTGTCTGGTTTCTTTGTAACATATAATTACCACATAGTCTCTAAATACACAAAATTACAAAGCGCTACATATCAGGCCACAGATTTGGATGCTAAATGCAATTTGTTCTCAGTGTGATTTGATCTAGCATTTGGGAGAACACATGGGCTAGTCCTCCTACACGCTCAGATATGACAGATTTGTGCACACCTAATACACCCAGACATCTGGTGCTAAATATCCCACTCAGAGTGGATCAGAGATGCTTCTGTATGCATACAAACTATGCTTATAATATATATAGATTGAAAAGAGGTGTTGTTAACAAACCTGATCTGTGTTTGTGTGCGAACAGATGCAGTAAAATACCTGGAGTGCTCTGCTCTCACTCAGAGAGGTCTGAAGACAGTGTTTGATGAGGCCATTCGTGCTGTGCTCTGCCCACAGCCCACCAAGGTCAAGAAGAAGGGCTGTGTGCTACTCTAAGGATGCACGGTACATTTTATGTGTGTGTGTGTGTTTTCTGTTGAAACAGAAGTCAGAGAGGGAGAAGTGCATGCATAAAATTTAAGATGCCATTTCAATTATAGTGAACAGCTTTTGTTCTATTGCTGCTTTGCAGTAGTCAACTTGCAAACACGCTTCCACGTGGAAGTTAACGACAGTAATTCTGATTCATGTCAAAGGCTATTTTTTAAAAAGAGGATGTGAGGAGATGCAAAAAGTAGAACATCCACTGACCTTTTGTTTTTTCTTTCTCCAGATACATCACTGTAAAACAGGTACCAGAGAAATCCACTGGTTTTCTCCCAGAAACCAACAAGGGACGCATTTACATTTCTTCTCTTTTTAGCAGAATATAACTCTTGAATATGTAACATGATGGCAATGAAATAATATTGTTGTTTAGAAAATATTTAATCATATTTGAACTGATGTATTGTGTTATATTGTGACTGGTTGTGTTGGAGTGTTTTTGTTGGGTACGCAGTCGTTCTCAAGACAGAATAATAGAGATGATCTTCATTTCTGGACCAAAAAAAGCACGAGTACTTGTTACACAGAGTTGAACTTGGAGGATTGTTTTGACCTATGAATCACATCCACATAATACTTATGTAGTTATTTTAGGCAACAATGGCAAAAATAAACTCTACAACTCTGTTTCCAGACAGTTGTGCTTTTTTCTCCATCCACCTGATGTCTTTTTTGCCACACTGAAAAATGTTGTAGAAACCATTTTCACTCAGAAATTGCTAGTAAATCTCTCTGTTAAGAACAGTAATGCATGGAATTAAAGGTAACACTTTAAAGTAGAAAGACTGACAGTATGTTTTTGTAAAACATACTCCAGTAATCTTCAAAAAATCATTTTTTACACTGCACTTGTCTAAAGAATTATAACACTCATAACAATTACAACACTCATCGCTTCCAGTGAATGTATTTTATAACACTTTGACAAAGCCCTTTGATTCAAGTCCTCTAAGGTACCAATTATAGTTCCCGATGTGATACAGATCAGCGTGTTTTCCCCATTGAGAGCAGAACTATGACTTGAATAGCTTCTCATTGCTTCCTGAATTGCTGAAATTGTAACAGCAGAAATGTGAGCTGTTATTATGATGGCACTCTCTCAGCTTACCTGCCCCTCCTCTACTATTAGCTGTGTGGACTTTGTGAGGAAACAACACGCCAAACATTGACTTCAATGGGACTGTCGTGAGCTCACATCAAAGTGTTGCCATTTACGGCAAGTCTTGATGTGGCACCCTCTTCATCTCATAGGTTTAGCAGTAAAACGGTGTCAGGCCTGTTTCACAACACAGAGTTTAGATGCTGAGCCTATTTTTGCTATGTCTGGCATGCTAAACTCGGCACAAAATATGTGGAGCGTGCACAATAAAACTATTTAACAACATGGTATTTTATGAGGCTTTTATGAAGCAACATAAAATAATAGAGTGAATGGTAAATCTACTGTTTGAAAAAAAGGAACACCTTTCAAGCTTGATACAAGTTCTTATGAAAGCCTGTTTCTGCTTCAGCGTAAAAAGCAGATGCATGCCACTTTATATCTCAAATTGTGACTTTATTCACCATATTTCAATGCAGAAGTAAGCTATTACCAAGACTTGGTTCATTAGTCACTAAAGGTAAATAAAAATAAAAATAACAAATTGTAGTAAATGGCAAACTATTCACGCTATAAACCACCAGTGGCTCTATGATTACAAAAATAAATTCAAATGATATGGTAACAATTACTAGTTTGCAACTTCAAGCAAACAAGAATAACAGAATCTTGTATAAGTTAAAAATGCCCATGCCTCCTCTTATATAAAAATAAGATACATTGTTTCCCATAATTTTTTTCTTTGTTTCACAACATTTTTTATTCGGTGTGATTGGTTATCAAGGCACACGTGATCCAAATTGATCAAGTTACGCTTTCTCCAGTAGTAAGTAATACAGACTCTCTCATCTCCCTATAGTAAAATAATCTCTGCTACAACATCACAAGCCAAAATCTCCGGCTTCACCGGCCACACGACGACACTGCAACCGGAGTTTCTGAAAATCTTCATCCAGGAGTTCAGTGACCTGATACTGCGTTTACGTGTGGATGAACGGTCAAACCGCATAGAAAAATCTGCGTTTTTGAAAATGCCCATGTTCATGTGGACAGGGCCTATAGCCCACTGCTCCAGGTGTGTGTTCACGGTGTGTGTGTGTTCACTGCTGTGTGTGTGCACATTGGATGGGTTAAATGCAGAGCACAAATTCCGAGTATGGGTCTCCATACTTGGCCGTATGTCACTTCACTTTTCACTTCACTCACTTTCACTTATTAAAAGAAATACTCAATGTAGCGATCCAGAAATAACTGTATTTTCTGCACAGAGCCACAGCTCTGAGCAGAAACACCATCAGTGTGAACACAAAACATGCAGTGTGAAACTGGGCTTAAGGTGTTTTCAAATTGTGTTAACAACCCCTGATAAACCAGCTGATAGTTAAGCACTAACTCAGAGTGGCTTACCATGACAGAAGGTTGCAGTTCCTTTGTAATTAGAGAAATAAACCAGGACACCATGAAGTGGAAAATTTTACTTAGAATTTTTTTTTCCCATGCGGCAAGGTATTTATTTCAGTGACTCGCAAAGAAATCGGTATGACTCACATATCACAGTGACTTACAAATAAAGCACTCTAAGAGGCAGCGATGGGGTCAGTCCAATGACCAAGGAATGGAATCAGAAAAAAAAACAGAGCTGAGAGAGAGAGAAACACAAACACAATCAAGTGGAGTCAAGAGAGTTCAGCTTCTCATCAGCCATCCAAGGGCTTCTAAATTATGTGCCGACGTGTGTGAACGTGAACAGGCTTCAGAGGCCGAGCTGCGCCCCGAGATCTCGTGAGGTATCGCCTGATCTTCAGAAACCTCCCGGTCATTCGCGATGTGATGAGACGAGAGAGCAATACCACGAAGATGCCACCAGAATATCAATCTGTGTGATTGTCTTCCACAGAAAGGAACAAATGAGAAAGCTTCTGGGCAGAAAGTTAGACGGATACATAGGCTACATAAATCGACGCGTGACTCATCTCTCATTTCTTGCTCCCACTCTTATTTGTCACCGCAGTGAATGAAAGAATCGGTTTTGATACAATGGTAATCCATCAGCATCAAATTGCATGTCAGTGCTTGAATGAAGCGTTGTTAAAATGTAATTTTTACTATTTAATTTAAAAGGAGACTTCTAAAGAATGTATTCATATAGGTGGTCTTTCAAAGGGTCCAAATGTCTGCTGCTGTGTCCATGGATTTGCTGATTATGAAAATCTTCTAAATTGTGAGTGTTGGAAAAAGTGTGGAGAACCTGCTGTTGAGTTACTGAGATCAGATTGGGTTAAATAAGTGCCAGTGACTGTGGCTCATGCTTCAGCGTGCTCACCGCTCTCTCTTTTTTTATTTTTAATCAACATGGTCCACACCAACACATTCTATCCAATACAACGTACAAAAAGACAATTTGTGTTTTCACAGTCTTAATCAGCTCATGTGCACATTACCTAATTATGTCTTCTTTTTTTTTAATACTGTATGTTCAAATAGAAAACAGTTATTTTAAATTGTAATAACATTTCACAATATTTCAGTTTTTACTGTATTTTTGATCAAATAAAATGCAGCCTCAAATACATTTAAAGAATCTTAGCAAAGGCAGTGTATAATAACAGTATAAAAAGGACTATTTATTAAACATTGATCAAACTTTGTGTACATACATATAATATCATACATAAGCCTTGCAAGTGACACAGCGAAGACCCCATGAAATAGAAGTTTTTAGTTTCTTGGCCTATTTTTTCAAGTGTTTGTGTTGACTCTAAATGACCTTTTAGCAGATAGTATTGAAAATGTCCAGTTTTTCTCTTCTGGGGAAAGATATTGATGATTAACGTTACACTACACAATTAAGTGCTCTCTAAAATTAGAAAGTCAATCCACCTGCAATCAACCAGCAAGCTGCCAATGAAACAAAGTATATATTTTATGTTTATGTAATAGTACTTCCTGTCACATGACAAGGGGGCTTCCTGCCATGTGACGATTTTCAGTTTACAACCAAACTACAATGTAAACAAAAGGTAATATACTCAGTGAGCTTGTCTTCAATGCATTTCGCCTGAAGCATCCAACAGTATCCTCATGTGTGGAGTTTGGATTATCAAAGGAGTCTATGTGGGAATTTTTGTTACTTCTACAATTGGATTTCCTTCACTCTGGACATAAACAACACTGGTGAGATCAATCCATTGCTTTTGTGTATATAGCTATATGTGAACCCAGATTGAGATTGTGAACATTCAGAGATATTGATTGATGGACATGCGGCATTGTATATGTGACCCTGGATGACAAAACTAGTCTTAAAGGTCCCATGACATGCTGCTTTTTGGATGCTTTTATATAGGCCTAAGTGGTCCCTAGTACTGTATCTGATGTCTCTTTCCCAAAATTCAGCCTTGGTGCAGAATTTCAGCCACTACGAGCCAGTCCCACAATGAGCTTTCCTCAGGACGTGCCATTTCTGTGTCTGTAGCTTTAAATGCTAATGAGGATGAGAGAGGCGGGGCAAGGTGGAGGGTGGCTGTGTGGCCTTAACCAGTTTGCGCTACCATGCGCTAATGTTGACAGTGGATGTATCGCAATGGCTCGTAGACACGCAGTCGTTCAAGCTTTTCAGTTTGACCCTGAATCTGATCCGGATGGAGAAGCACCGGATGAAGAAGTACAGCAGGACGTCTCCGAATGGTTAGTTTAAAATATTGTGTCTGGATACGGTACTTTAGTTGGTTTGTTTATGTATGCTGTTACAGTTATTATCATGTAGCTAATGCTAGCCATAGGCTCGGATGAAGGAACTAAAAAAATACTTCGGTGTTCATTTGTACATCCAAACACTGAGCAACTGTCATGCTTCGCTCGTTTGCAAGCCATATTGTCTCTCGAGGAAAAAAAAAATATTGCGCTCGCCTCGCACGGTAGTAGCTCATTTTCTCATGGGCGGGCAAAGCAGAGAAAGGGGAGGTAACCTTTCCCCGTATGAAGACATAAAGGGAAGATTCCAGATTGGGCCATCTGAGCTTTCATTTTCTCAAAGACGAAGCAGGATACCCAGGGCTCGGTTTACACCTATCGCCATTTCTAGCCACTGGGGGACCATAGGCAGGCTAGGGGAACTCATATTAATGTTAAAAAACCTCATAAAGTGAAATTTTCATGCCATGGGACCTTTAAAGGTGCTGTATGTATGATTGACACCTAGCGGTTGAACTAGGTATTGCAGTCCAAATTCAAAATATTGGAGACGTTTTTTTTTTCACCTGGCCTCTCCTCCTCAGACTTGACACACAGGCAGGTTGCCAGATTAACGACACCAACAGGAATGCCCACCAGATTCCTTCCAGAGAGTAAAGATCCCTAATTTCACCCTTAAAATTTTGGGGGGGGGCTATACCCCAGAGATTCCTGCTCCGTCTTGGGCGCCCAAGCTCCATACTCCGCCACGGTCACTCAAGCTCTCTGCTCCACCATGGCCGCCAGAGTCCCCGGATCCGCCATGGTCACTCAAGCTCCCTGCTCCGCCATGGCTTCCCAAGCTCCCTGCTCTGCCATGGCCTCCCGAGTCCCTGGATCCGCCATGGCCTTCCAAGCCTCCTGACCCGCCATGGCCGCCGGAGTCCCCAGATCCGCCATGGTCTCTAAGTGTCTCCTGTTCCACCCTGGATGCCTCCTCAGTATCCCTGTCCTGCAACGGCTTCCAGGGCGCCCACCCCCCCTCCCAGATGGTACTGTTACGGCGGGGGACGCGCCTTCCGGGAGGGGGAGGTACTGTCAAATGTCTACCTGTCTGAAGTCCCCGTTTTCCTTATTTGGTCTGGTTCCGTTTCTCATTTGTTAATTATCATTCATTGTCCCCACCTGAGTTGAATTACGTTGTTTGCTCTTTTGTTCCCGTTCTTATAAAAGTCCTCAGTTCTCCCTTTTGCATTGGTCCGATCTTGAGTTAATAAATGGGAAAGTGAGTTGACGCCGTTTCGTTCTCCTGCCTTTCATTTATATTTAAACTACAACCACGCACCCGTGACACACCTTTAAGTGTCAATTTTTCAAAATTGAGATTTATACATCATCTGAAAGCTGAATAAATAAGCTTTCCATTGATGTATGATTTGTTAGGATCGGACAATATTCGGCTGAGATACAACTATTTGAAAATCTGAAATCTGAGGGTGCAAAAAAATCAAAATACTGAGAAAATCACCTTTAAAGTTGTCTAAATAAAGTTCTTAGTAATGCATATTACTAATCAGTTTTGATACATTTACGGTAAGAAATTTACAAAATATCTTCATGGAACATGATCTTTACTTAATATCCTAATGATTTTTGGCATAAAAGAAAAATCGATAATTTTGACCCATACAATGTATTTTTGGCTATTGCTACAAATATACCGCAGCGACTTAAGACTGGTTTTGTGCTCCAGGGTCACATATATCGTTTGTGTTAAGGAAGCAATATTTTGTCATATACAATTGTCTGCAGGCAAACTGGAACTGTTGCTGTATTTTAATATTACTTTAACACACACACACACACACACACACCTGGTACAGAAAATATGAAGTCCTTACTTTCATAGCTAAGTCTTATTTGCAATTTCAGCAGGAAGTACATCAAAACAGGACAGAAAACTGCACTTGTCAAATAATTTCATGTTGTTTTGTCCATACTAAAATTGCTTACATTTTACAGCATACTGTCAGTGAAATAGTGTATTTAATTGGCAAATAAAATTACTTAACAACTTCTTATGATTGTTCATGTTAATGTTTTTGTTTTCTATTTTAATTAATTACATCAATGTGTAACATTAGCAGCATGTGTAGCATGTTGCCAAAAACTAAAAATCACCACAGCAACAGTTCTGTGTTGTCATCTCCTATTAATTTAATATAAAATAGATTTCACATAAAATGTTAATGATGCATGTTTTTGTACATCTAGTTGAATTATACGCAATGATTTGGAAGTTCTTTGAACTGCATTTTCTCAGACTCTGTTTCTCGGTGAATTATATGAGCTGACCAAACCTACTAAACAAGTGAAAAAGAAAAAAAATCCTCCTTGAAATCTGATTATTTTTATCAACCTCACTTTTCTCCTTCACAGTTTCATGACCACTTTCTTTTCTCTGTGTGTGTGTAATGTGTGTGAAAAAATAAATTGCCTGCCACCAAAGACTTTCATAACATGAAAGGAAATTAATGTTTCACGTTAGATTATGGCTTTATCTTATCACATTTCTAGGCGTGCTTGTTTCTAAAGGTTTATTCTGAATTCTGAGCAAGAAGTAATAAATCCAAATCAGGGTTAATAAATAATCGATGCTGAAACCACAAGGAATGTCTCAATAATGGGCATGACCCCAACAGTCATGTGTAGCTAGAATAATTCAATAGCTGTCTGGCAGCCTCTATAACACCATTAAAAATAGCTGAAAGTGATTATTTCTCTCCAAAAGCAATAAGTACTTTCCAGTTTTGTGCACAGTATACATCATACTGTTGCTGTGGGCGGTTTAGACTGTTACCCCAATGACAATCATTTGTGGGAAACGCTAGTCTGGCCATTAAGTGTGAGAACTGACATAGACAGGAGACATTCAACAGTCATATCTGCTGGAATATATCAGAAATCATCACATAGCCTGAAGGCAGGCTGACGCTATGATATAACGGAGGCATATGTTACACTAACAAGCAGTTACCTAAAGAGGATTTCTGTTTTTTGATCGCCTTGACCTGTCAATCAATTTAATATGCAATGAGTTGCACAAATTAATAGTCCGTCCTGGTTCAGCTGGAAATCAGCCAATCTTCAGTGTTTGCAGGCCAGCAGACCCACTCAGTGAAGACAGTAGGAGAGGTTTGACACAAATGAAGATGCTCTGAAGCATAACAGAGCGCTTGGGGGTTTATACTTGTTGACATTTACAAGCCTCATGCTGGCTTAATGATGCAGGAACAGAAGCAGCCAGTGCACCTTAGCAATGACCTTTAGCACACTGTGGGAGTGGACCCACAAACCCGGCCGGTCAGATGCACAAGACGGTCAGACTACCTCTGAATTAGCACTTGGACAAGCCACTAATGGAGCTCATTTTTTATGGCAGAGAGGGCATAGTTAAATTGGCATGGTTGGTTTAAGGTCTGAGCGGTTGTTTATGGTGGCCCAGGGTTTGATGGATTTTCAGAGAACACCTCTGGGTTTTGCTGTTAAGACATCAACAGTTTTGAAATGCCATAGATACAGCGAATAAACAAGGCAGGGATCCCCAAGTCAAGTGCAAGTAATGAGCTATTGATTTCCTACCTCCTGTGACATAATCTTGACAGCACAACATCAGATTCGGACCAGTTTTAACTTGCTTATGAAAAAAAAAAGAAAAGAAGCAATCTTCTCATGCATTCACTAGAGTTGCTAAACAACACATCTAAATTTTTAACCCTCATGTTGTGTTCTGGCCATTTTGACCTGGAAAGAGTATTACAAAAATGACCGGCATACAAAAAATGCTAATAAATCTCTCATGCTATATTATTTAAAACTGATTGATCATAGGCCTCGCTGATTTTATAAGCTTATGAGATTATACTCAGATTTATGAGTGACTACTGCCAAAATTATCCACAATTTATTAATTTTTTTTTCACTTAAAAACAGAGGTCCACACGTTCAGATCAATAAAGCCTATGATCTCAATCAGTTCTAAAGAAAAAAGAAAAAAATACAAAACCTGTGCTAAATAAAACATGTTGACGAATAATTGATGATTGGATCCAATATTTGGTCTTAATATAGCATAATGAGAGATTTACAATCAGTTTTTTTAAAGGCCAGTCTCTTTTTGACCGGGAACACAAAATTAGGTAAAGAATTTTCAGCACAGCACTTAATTGAGCAATCTTCTTTTTTTTTTTTTTTTTGAGTTTAAAACGTAACCTTACCATTAGTTCTTGTAATGAAAACAAAATTCTAAAGGTGAAATAATTATTTAAAGAGCTGTTAACTCTAGCAACCTTTCCGTTTTTACCTGGTAACGTGCTTTTAAAGTTTCCAACCATCTATGCACTCAGTGAGAGTGTTTTCTTGTGCATGCATTAAATGGTATGACTCTTCAGTGAAAATCCTTTTATCTTTAACCTCTTGAGCGGATCATTCATTCCATTAACTGTCTGATGGCTCTCTTATACTCATGTGTCTGACAGCTGATCTAGGTATCACGGATTCATCTTTTTTGACATTTTTGATCCCAGATAGCTGATATAGGATCCATATCAGACATTACCGCTGCATTACACCTGGTGTATTCAAGAAGAAATTCAAAGTTATAAGGGAGTTATAAGGGATTTCATATGGTTCTTTTAAAGTGATTGTATTATGCAAGAAAAATTTAATATCTTCTTATTTTCTTAACTAAAATACCCTTATACCTCTTAGACAAGTACACAAAACTACTTGTTTTAAGGGGCAGTTATGGGCTAATGGTTAGAGAGTCAGCCTTGCAACCCGAAGGTCACGGGTTTGAGTCTCAGGTCTGGCATGGATTGTAGGTGGGGGGAGTGAATGTCCAGCACTCTCTCCACCCTCAATACCACAACTGAGGTGAGACCCTTGAGCAAGGCACCGAACCCCCAACTGCTCCCCGGGTGCTACAGCAATATGGCTGCCCACTGCTCCGGGTGTGTGTTTGTGTGTGAAGTTGCTTTGACACTATTTGTATTGTTAAAAGCGCTATATAAATAAAGGTGACTTGACTTGACCTTTTATGTTCCGTCAATATTTAAATGCGAACCAATACAAATATGTTCCCTGAGGTTTTTCAATGACCACATTTTGCAAATCATTTTCCAATTAAGATCCATATTCTGCTAAGTAAATATAATCTAAACCAGGGGTCACCAGACTCGGTCCTAGAGGTCCGGTGTCCGACAGAGTTTAGCTCCAACCCTAATTAAACACACCTGAACTTGCAAGCAGGTGTGTTGAGGCTGGTGTGTTGAACTCTGCAGGACACCGGCCCTCCAGGATCAAGTTTGGTGACCCCTGATCTAAACTACTATCACTCAAAATTATGTTTGTTTAGAAATGCACAAATGAAATTGTTATTCAAATATAATGTAGTCTCTATTGGGCATATTGTTTTCATGTTCAAAAATTTGACATAGATAACAAAGACAAATACATCTGGCATTTCCTCCCCTTAATTTGGTAATAGCAATCTGTTTAAAGGGTTAGTTCACCCCAAAATGAAAATTCTGTCTTTAATTACTCACCCTCATGTCGTTCCAAACCCGTAAGATCTTTGTTCATCTTCGGAACACAAATTAAGATATTTTTGATGAAATCGGAGAGCTATCTGACCCTCCATAGACAGCAACCCAACTGAAATGTTCCCAGGTCCAGAAACGTAGTAAATACATCGGTAAAACAGTCCATGTGACATCAGTGGCTCAACTTCAGTTTTGCGACGCTACGAGAATACTTTTTTTGCACAAAGAAAGCAAAAATAACAATTTACTCAACCATTCTTCTCCCTCGAGTTACGTCGTCCGCCATTTTAGAGAGTATCACAATGCATACACATGCTTTCCCCTAAGCGTAAACAATGCTGATTACATCAAATATCTTCTTAGGAACTCTCCAAAATGGTGGAAGACGTAACTCAGGGGAGAAGAATGGTTGAGTAAATTGTTATTTTTGTTTTCTTTGCATAAAACTGAAGTTGAGCCACTGATGTCACATGGACTGTTTTACCATTTTCTACATTTCTGGACCTGGGAACATTGCTGTCTATGGAGGGTCCGATAGCTCTCCGATTTCATCAAAAATATCTTAATTTGTGTTCCGAAGATGAAAGAAGGTCTCACGGGTTTGGAACGACATGAGGGTGAGTAATTAATGACAACATTTTCAATTTGGGGTGAACTAACCCTTTAATGCTTAGGCCTATATGATGCAATTATGGCATGACAATCATGGTTAATATTGTAATTTATGCATTTAATAAGTCATTGAAAACATTGAAAATATTGTGCATGTCAGAATTTAAATTTCAAAAGCTGTAACAAAGTTTACTTAAGGGTTTCTCATATAAACAAAATATGAGCTGTATAATAACCTAAGTGTTTTACCTGAGTGAAAAATATGGCGCTTCTCATTTGGGATCATTAACAGTCAGAAATCACCTGCCCAGTAGTCTTGTGCCCTAAAGAACACGTCGTGCATTTACGGCTTATAATCAACAACACACCGCTAAAACACACGCGTGTGCGCGCGCACACACACACAGGCTGACGGTACTAGAGTGATTTATATTACGCCTACCTTCCATTGGCGTGTGCTTGCGGAAGAGCCGTTACCTGGTTACAGGGAAGTGATGGAGCACTGAGTAATGTAATCTTCAGGACTCCTCAGATATGAGAGTTTCTCTCGCGCTCGCAGAGTCAAAGCACCACGCGCTGTTCCTGCAGCATCTCCGGAGAGCGCGAGCAACGGCTCGTCCAGGAAAACCGCTTTGACCTCTGAATTAAGTTGCAAATATCACCACGGACAGTCTCCAGTTTGTCATATTCCCAGTTGTGAGGAGCAAGTTTGCCGACAAATATTGGTTTAAGGTAAGAAACTTTCCAAAGCGTAATTTTTGGGGGTCTCTGTCGGCAGCACATTGTTAACCTTGTGGTTTATTAATAGTCTTTGGTCAGTGTATAAAGAGTTATGGATATTCATTCTGTTTAAACTGTTCGAAATATTATCTAATAATAAATATTAGGATAAGGCTCATGTATGTAAGCGCTGTGTGTGATGACAGATTCCAGGCTATTTCAGAGCTCATTCGTGACTGCAGTAAACACCTTTGCTTCTCATGTAAATGGAATATTAGCAAGACAGGTGAGGCGCAGGTGCTATTTACACTAATTACTTAGTGTTATTAGAGCGTAATTGTTACTTGGTAACATCCTAGTAAAGTCTTCAATCCATATTGTAGCAACCGTCTTGTAGACAAAGGTGGTTATAATGTAAATATACTTAGGCTACTGTTTTTAAATATACTTACTGGTTTATCAATGCAGTTTTGCGTATCCAGATTTATACATTGGATATACAATTTAGTTGTTAGTAGTATGTTTAGAAACACATGCATTTGTACCTTTTCCGAGAATATTGTACAAAATAAGTTTGAAACTCTTAATATATATCATGTAGTCTAATGTAATAATGCAAAAAAAAAAAAGAGTAACAGTCATGCAAATTTGGCATAAATTAAGCTAAATTAAACATTTGACTTGTAGTCACTGATAAACTTGTATTTGCTGTTTGATTTTTTTTTTTTTAATCTAAATAAAATATAATTTCATTTACTTTCCTTATTTCATGCTGCAGAAAATAAATAACATTTCTTAAATTTGGTTCCACCAATCCTGAGGTTATAGACTTGCATTGAACTGCAAAACTAATACTAATACAGTAACAGAAGCCCTAACTCAAAAACCCACTGAGTGTGAGCAGAGATCGCACCTTGCTCTTGGAGAAAATTGAACACATGACTTTGAGAAAAGCCTGTGCTGTCCACAGAGAAGAAGCAGCCTGCCAAGAAGGCAGACATACAGTGATCCAGAAGACCCGGCCTGTTCAACTCTCAAGCGAGATGTGTCAGTTTTGACAGCCTACATAGTGTAACTGGTGAACTGGCTCTGCTATGAAGCCATTTAACAAAATCTTGTCCAGTATCTTTCACAGACCGATAATTCCAACCCTTAGCATTGCAATTATTTGTTGCTGCTTATACGAATGTGTCATTTGTATAATCTTTCTATGTTAAGTAGTTTGTTATGGATAAAAGTTGGGGTTTAGCCTGACCGTTCTAGCAGGTATATATCCAAAGTCTATCTTCTACCATGAATTAAACAGAGAGAGACTGATTGAAATAGGAATAAAGAGAGACAGAATGAGAGTGGGAGGGCAGGAGTGATAAATATGTGTCCCCCCTCCCCCCCTCCACCTCCACTGTCTAATTAACAGCTCTTCGCTAGTCCTGTTCCCCCTTAGCTGACAGTCCTGACAACCTGTCCCTTCAAATCAAACCCTAATGGTCTCCGAATATACCTGTTCAAAAAACAAGTCTGGTGGAGCATAATATTTTGTATTAATACCTGGACATTTTCACATTCTTGCACTGTTGTATGTTGCATGTGGTCTGATCATGCGATGTAATTCATATTGTGATCTGACACGTCACACCTGCTGTGTTTGCAAGACTCCCACAAACATGTCTGGGTGCTTCGAGTGTGTTCATTTATTATGTTTTATTTTTACCCACAGAACATGTCAGCGCCTCTGTCAGTAGCCTTTCGACTTTTCTCCAAGAGAGTGTGACTGTGCGAGTAACAGTGGGGCTGCATTGTCTCATCACATGCCTCTCTCCATCACAACACTGCTCCAACTGTTCCACCCACATGCAGCACACACTTTACTGTCTATCATATAGAAAGTTAGGACAACACACTAAACATCTACCACTCATTTTTCTGCTGGCAGAGATTTTTTTTAAAGAAGTTGCTTCCAAAATGTGAAGAGTAGGGCTTTCAATTTAACATGTTGATTTAGTTCAATCAATAGAGTAAATTACTTACAAATTGTAATCCATTACTGATTCCAAATTACATTTATCAATTGTAGTTAATAACGTAATCCATTATATTACACATTTTAGGTAATATAATCAGACTACTTTTGGATTACTTTTGACCTAACTTGTTTATCACATTGATGTAAATAGGATAATCTTAAATTGTACCATACTGATACAAAAGTACAAAGAGAAAGAAAATATATTCCATTCATTATTAACTACATGAAATGCATTAAACATTACATTATGTCAAGGTTTCCCAAACTTGGGTTCATGAAAGAACAAACGGCAGGGGGTTTGTGAGTTTAATAAAAAGCTAATTATTTATACCAGAAATGTAAAAATTTAAATTATTTTAAAATGACATCAATCAAAATAAAAAAAATATTTGTTTACCTGCATGTCATATTTTAGATAACATTGAAAAGTTTAAAAAGAGGAATCAGGGAGCATTATTGAATTATGTGACTAATATGTAACCATGTAGTCAATGAAAATAACTGAATACAAGTACTTTAAAATGTAATCTAATATAATTACAAGTACTTATTTTGGAATCTGATTATATAATCCAAATTACATGTAATCAGTTACTACCCAGATCTGTCAATCAATTATATTAAAATTATATTTATATCTAGTTATATTTAACTCTATCTATCTATCTATCTATCTATCTATCTATCTATCTATCTATCTATCTATCTATCTATCACTATTACTGAATCATATTTTAAATTTGATGAATCAAATATACCAGGGGTGCCCAATCCTGCTCCTGGCGATCGACTGTCCTGCAAAGTTCAGCTCCAACTCTAATCAAACACACCTGCCTTTAATTTTCAAGCGATCCCGAAGACCTTAATTAGTTGCTTCAGGTGTGTTTGATTAGAGTTGGAGCTGAACTTTGCAGGACAGTTGATCGCCAGGAGCAGGATTGGGCACCCCTGATATATATATATATATTTGATGAACATTCAGATCAATGCAGTAGTGATGCACAGATCAAATAGCTGCTGTCATATATAATGAATTTGTCTTTCTTTTTCTTTCTTTCTCTAGCTCACTCATATATAACCTCAATCTCCTATTTTCTGAAAGAAGGCAAAGTTCATAATTCCTTTTGAATCGTGAGAGGCTGATTTAATGGAGGGCTGCTATTTAAAGACTTGCTTATTCTCCGAGAGGTAGAAATAATGGCAAGGACGTCAGCTTTTGACGTTGAAAGAGCGTAACTGTGCCCAGGTGATTGAATGTCTCTCTATGTCTTCAAGGCAAAGCTTGAATGTAGGCTGGGATTGTTTCAGACAGGTCTGAGATATTTGATGTTATCAAGGCAGGAACTAAGCAGATCAGCTTAAGGTGGCAAAGTAAACTGGTGAATTTGATCTGGTGATAGAGGGATTTTTGTTTGAGAAGGTCTCCTGCTGTGTGACTTCTGCAGTCTTTAGTGTTTTAAGTCTGCAGCATTTCAGGGGTAATAAGTGTGTTGTTTGTTGGTTGCTGCTAAGCTCTGAGTGGAGATTGCAAGTCTTTGAGAGATCAGAGGCCCCTCAGTTTAGAAACAGTCTGACAGGCATGAACAGCAACTGTGTGGCTCGTAAGACCTAACCCATTTCACAAGCGCTGATTCTGAACCAGCCTGCGGGGAGTGACATAATCTCTCTCAGGACTGGCAACAATCAGTTACCACAGCTTTGGGGTAGTAATTTCAAAAAACAATTATAACAGTGCTTCTCAAAAACCAACCAATGTTGAACTCAAAACATTCAAGTACAAAAGCAAGTACTTTGAGCACAAACCTGGACTTTTGGCAACATACACCATCTATCTATCTATCTACTATCTAAAAGCATAAATATGATAAATTATATTAACTACATACATACGTACATATACAGTATGTACTGTATGCCTGTGTAGTTAATATCATTTTTATCATTTTTATGCTCTGCTCTAAAATATTTTATTTGCTAAAAACTGCTCTGTGTATTTATAGCCATATAACTATTTTTTAAATCCATATCTAGATACAGTATTTTGAATGCCTGGAAAAGTTGCAGAAATTCATTGTCCACAATGTGTGAGAAGAGTGCATTTTCACTTATAGTCGTCTCCACAAAAATGTCAATTCTCTGATCATGTTGTTCCAAACCTAAATGCTGTGAAACACAACAGGTGAATTTTTTTAAATATTAAAAAATATAAATATCAGTGAATAACAGCCTTAAGTTTGGACTGTTTGGTCACACAAAAATTGTTTAAGAATACTTAATTCACTATATGGTTCTCTACTTTTATAATACTTTCATTTTTACATTTTCAACAGTCCCAGAAAGAAATCAAGGCGTGGAGTTACATGAAGATGATTAAATGACAGAATTTTTATCTTAGGGTAAACTATCCTTTAAGGACATTCTGGATCATGAATTTATGAGCAATTCAAGGCCTTCTGTTTGGTTAGAGTTGCAAAGGATGACAGGATAGCTCCCAGATGGAAGGTCCTTGCTGCTCATCAGCACAAATATAGGCTTTAACAGTAAATGTGTGGCAAACCTTCAGCAAGTGTTATGTGATCTACTTTAATATGAATGTATTCATGCCTGTGGCTGGCAGTGACACACACATTGTAGATTTACTTGCATCTGTTAGTGCAAGTACAACAATGCCAGTACCCAGTGCCACTGATTATTTTAACAGATCATGTCATCAGCAGTCTGAATGACATGAGAACGGTTTCTTTAAAGTGAGCAAATATTTTATTAAGTAATGCAGACAAGACTGAATGAAAATACTTATTACCAATGCATTAACCTCGATACAGAGAAAGAAACAGTGTGCCTTTTGAAGTAAAATCATCATCTTGGGTGTATAATTGCAGTTTTGGGGATCAAACATCTTGAGTTGTTTCATGTGATATGTATGAGACTGATGTGTACAACTAAATGTGATTGAATCTGGTAAACCTCACCAGAGAGCAGATTTGCTGCTGATATGAGCAGCAAGGGCCAATGATCTGATTAGCTGATGGGGACACTATGGACATGGAGAAGAATGTTTAAAACAGAATGCATTGCAAAGGGACGCAAAGGTGACACCACATAGCAGATGTTTATAAAATATTCATAGGCAAGCTTGAGTAATATTCATCAGATGTTTCTCAACAGTTTTGTTTTTCAGAGTAGAGAGATCGCTTGTCTGTAACTGGGTCCATTTCCCATTATTATTATTATTATTATTTTATTTTTATTTGTTGTTGTTGTTGTTGTTGTTGCCATCAAATTAATTTTAATCTCTAGAAGTCAGCACTGAAGTCAGAGGGATTTTAAATGAAAAATTTTAAATTAAATTAACATTTTAGTCATTATTTCTTTTTTCAGTTGGTGTTGCATACATAGCACAAAGGCTCCAACCATATTTAAAATAATGTTTAAATAAAATTAAAACTCTATAGAAAAACCCCTGTGTGCTGTACTTTCGCATATTTCAGTGTTGATCAGTGCAATGTTGTAATATTTATGAATAATGTGACACAATGACACCAAAAATAAGTGATTTACAAACTGATTTCAAGCTTTTCAAAGCTCATTTGTATCCTACAACACAAGATGCTGTGTTAGACTCTCACTGTCTGTATAATGCATGTGCATCTGTTCTGGAACTGAAATATTCTTTATTAATGAGGCAATATCAAGCAGGGCTTTCGCTTCTTGGAAAAATGCAAATAGAAATATTTGTAAATATTGTAATTATGTCACATTGTGCATCCATGCATAACTAGGAAACATTAATGCAAACTGATCATTTTTAGATTGATGCAGCATGATTCCATGTCAAAGTTTCCATTATCAGATCAGTTCTCCTTTTTGACAGTGTCACTTCTTTACAAGAAGAAAAACATATTGGCCCTATCCTGAAAACATCCCTTGCAGTCCTTTTATGACACTTTGCTGAGCTAATGCCAGAGAGACTGTGGGTTTGTAGTCTGCTGTGGAGTGCATAACACTGCAGGGTCAGCAAAAGTGCACACTGAGGACATATTGTGGCCACAACAGGCTGGGGGGGCCTCGTGAGCTCACGAATGATTCATAACATGACAAATGGGACACCCTACGGTGTGGTGAACTTCACAGACATGGAAAGGCCACATTAACTTATTCCCATGATGAAGAAGTGATTCTCTACTTAAAGTATATTACAAGATTATCATAATCTCCATATCTGACATTTTACTTAATCAGACAGTTATATTCACTGCAGACGTGCAAATGTATGTATGTCCTTAACAAAATGATAAAGGGGACCATTTCCTCTAGTAGGGAAAGACAGAAAACCAACCTCACACAAAAAAAGGATGATTTAATATGTCCATGTAGATATTTTGTTTTTGCGGTTGATTAGGTCACGGTTGTTATGGTTGTAAAACATTAGTTCTGCTTTTCAGCTGATAAATTTCTGCTAATTCATTTGAGATCAATTCAGACCCACATAAATGAGTCATATCTGTTGTTCTCTGTCTATAGGTGAATTAATCTCCATTTATTTGGGTAATGCAATCAAATTCTCACAAATGGGAGTGCAATGAACTGAAAAAATTATTATTTGTGATACAGAGGTTAGGTAATTCTACAGCATTTTTCTTTTGCTAAGTTATGTTGGCTGTAATTTTGTATCTTGCATACCTGCTTTAAGTTACTTAGAGCATCTCTAATCATAGAAGTGATTATGAAGATGGCAAAAGAAAAGTTCTCAAAAGAAATGATTGCTTTCACCTTCTGATTCACATAGTAATAAATTATTTATTTTTCTATTTTTAAATGCCACTTATAGAACCTTTTTTAGTCATTTATCCCCAAAATATTTGTTTAAATTAGTCAATGATTGATGCAAAATACACAGTAACACTGTACATGGTGAATTTATGGAGCAGACATCCTACTTACAAAAACAAACAGACAAAGGAACCACAGAATAATGACCTCTGAGAAGAAGAATCTGTCAGCGCAAATACTGGCAAAACTCTGTGTTAAAGACCTGACATCAGAGAGGCTAAGACCCCCTCATGCTATACCCCCCACAGAATCAGGTGGCAAAAAAGTCATGAGTGATTGCATTTCCTCACAATGAGGAGCATGCTGTTATCACATACAATTAGAGCATATAAAGAGCGTCCATTTGAAGTCAGGCTAATAAAGATCATTCGGATCATGGAAGCTGCATGATTAAGACAAATATTTTCCCTTGTAATTGCAAGTGTTAATTTCAATTAATAAAACATACATTAAATACTTATTTTAGGTGGTAATGGCATTTTGATGATCCCATCCCATTATTACAATCTCTGAACAAAAGGTACAAAAGCTGTTACTGGGGCAGTGCCCCCTTAACAGATGTACTTTTATAAATTATGCACACTAAAGGGGCATATTGGTCCCCTAGGGACATATTTTTCAACAGCCTTCCCTGTTGAAAAAAACAGCATATACTGGTTAGGCATGTTTTGAAGCATGGCTGCTTGTTTTAGCTGGTTCTAAGCTGGTCCTGAGCAGGAGCTAGTTGCTTAGGACCAGCTTAAACCAGTAGCCAACAGTAGCAAAACATACCTAACCAGGGTTTTGAAAAGGTACCACCCCAGTGACAGCTTTCGTTTTTTATGAGAGTGTGATCAGTAAAGCTGCATGTGACCATTTGAGGCCACAGTATATGCAGCACGTTCTGCAGTCTCAGGAACATTTGCAGTTTGATCGGGTGTTACATCATCTACTTTGCAAGCGAGCGGTACAACATGTATCAAATCAGATTACTGCCAGTGCTTTTCACTTTAGTTCTAAAGTGTCAGGCAATGGTATTGCTAGACCCCATCTTTCATCTCAGCCCATCTAAAAATCTGCAATTAACTGAGCTGTCTGCACCCTTGAAATCTGTGATTAGATGATCTCTCTTCACCTTTGCTAAAAACAGCAGATGCAGTAAACTGTCAGAGGTTATTTCGCTCCGAATCAATGCTTTAAAAGTCATTAAAATGATTTTAAGTTTGTTAGATGACGTAATCTCCTTCTCTAATCAGAGAAGGAACTAGAATATTTTCTGGGCTTCTCTGATAATGTTTGTCTCTAAATTCATGAAAAGGAAACATTAAACATGCTTCTATGGAGCAGACTGCTTAAAGCTCACTCATTAGGACCGGTTGTCATTATTGATAGGCTTAAAGACTCATGTGAAAGCCTTTTGATTGGCCATCGCATTCATCCATGTACAACAAAGATGTCTGTAATTGGTTACTGCTACAAGAAAACATGCTGTAAACATTTTGGAATGATGAGAATAGATGTAAATGGAATGCTGTAATTGACAATTTTAGCAATTAGCTAATTATATTAATTGTCCAGCCCTAGTGCATTGTGTCAAGCATCTCTCAAAACAAATAAATTAAATGAAATTGTGGCTTTCACTAATTGATGGTTTTGTTGGCTGAAGCATACAAACGTCATTGTTCTTATCTAGCACTTGTCCCAGGAGCAAATTCCATATAATCAGATGAACCACTGAATGGATGAATGGCTCCCATGGCTCCATGGGTGAGAGAAGATAGATTAAAGTGAGCATCCGTTCAAACAATGCTGACCTCCCGGAGCAGAGCAGGCCTCTGTCTACAAAGCAATGAGATGGAAGGAGAGGAGAAAAGGACAGGGAGACACAGTGCACAGTGTTGAATGATGAATTATGCATTGCTCTCACTATTTTACAAAGCCTTTCAAAAAACGTATTTTCCTCAGTTTAGAAAGAAATATCTGATTATATATTAAGCTTATGTTAAGTGATTTTAAAATGACTTCTGAGTCTAAAGCCAGGCGACTTCCCAAGTACAAGTTTGGAAACCTGGGTGGTCATGAGCACTTGCACACATTACAAGTCAGTTAGTTAACCTGATAATTGCGTCAAAGCAGTTGGTACACTGTATGATTTTACTGCAAGGTGGCAGTCGTGTCAGCTGTTGTGCTAAACACGGAGGTCAGAGATTTCAATGTTGCTGTTATTGCTTGACAGAAAAAGAAAATAAACACTTGACTGTGCAAATGTTTTGGTGAAGAGCAGAGAACAAAACTAGAGTCTATTTGTGAGTGTGTGTGTGTGCCTGGTATTCTCTACGTTACGGGGGACCATTTTTTTTGGTGGAAAACAGCTTAGAAATCATACTACATGACGTTTTTTTTTAAAATCTAAAAATGCAGAAAGTTTTGTGTGAGAGGTAGGGTTACGGGATAGAAAATACACCGTTACGTGTGTGTGTGTGTGTGTGTGTGTACACTATATGGTTGCTAGTAGGGTTGTTCCGATTCCGATACTATCGGAAATTCCACCGATACCACAAAAAATTCTGGCATCGGTATCGGCGAGTACTTGAACCCATGTACCGATCCCATACCATTTTTAAACAAGATTTATGCCCGCTAGCTTCGCTTAACGCTGCAAATCGGACATCAATTCTTCTTCGCTGCTCAGAATGCAAACACAGGAAGTTGTGCACAAGCAACCACTATTTAGAGCAGCAAGGAATAAATACAAACGTGGTAGCACATTGCCAGTAATCACTCGCATATGCGACTAAATCTTCACCCTGGGCGACTAAATAGTGTATAATATTAGCCACTGGCTAATAAATGCTCAGATTATACTCGCCAGTGTGTGAGTTGGAGGCTATGTATAAGTTTAGCACAGATATTGTCACTCGCCGAACTCTGACCAAGCGCTTCAGAGTTTCACTCTCCGTCAAGCGATCTGTGCTATGTTTCAGTTCATCTGAATGAATGCGCAGCGCACCTGTATTTGACGCACCGTAAGCTCTAGTGTGAAGTGCACGACTCGACGTCGCTTTGCTTTTTTCCTCATACGCAAAGAGAGAGAGAGAGAGAGAGTCTTGCATGTAGCGCCTCAATTCTGCTTGGTATGTAAACGATATTCTTTGTTGTATTTTCCTGTCAGTATAACAGAGTTCCTTTGGAATTCTTGAGCTTTTAAGAACTGCCGGGTTCTCCGGTAGTAGGCGGAGTTAATGCGCAAGCGACAATCTCATTGGCTGGCGCTCACCTATTATCATCCCTGTTTTGATTTCAGCAAATCAGTTCAAGCGAACGCAGACAACGTGATTAATATTCATGAATCCAGCAGCTCGTTAATCCTTAGAGCGTTTTATGTTGTTCTTAGTAGAATTCATAGTATGATTATTATCTTATCAGTATTATTGATAGTTTCCCCCCCATTTTTTAGAGAAACACTGAATGACCAAAAAAAGCACCACCACCAGTTCAGTTAAAATGACTGTATTCATGGTTACCAAGTTTTAATTCTAATTGCTAAAGTTATATCATTAAATAATACTTGATTATCATAATACATTTATAATGCTTGACTGACTGATGTTAAGAGTGTACTTTTAGATATTTAAATAGATGTGCCATTTTCCAAACATTATATATTATATTTTTTTGTTTACTCGCCAGACTATCTATCTATCTATCTATCTATCTATCTATCTATCTATCTATCTATCTATCTATCTATCTATCTATCTATCTATCTATCTATCTATCTATCTATCTATCTATCTGTGGTGAAGCACACCATAAAATAATTGTATCAATTCATACAGGGCTAGTAGTACATACAGCTGTATAACTAGATACACACCCAGGTATCGGATCAGTACTCGGTATCGGCCGATACCCTGAGCCTAGGTATCGGAATCGGTATTGGGAAGGGAAAAAGGGTATCGGAACATCTCTAGTTGCTAGCAGCCAATGTGATGGGTCTGTGTCTGGTTTGTAAATGATCAAATTCAGGTCAGCTTCCCAAGTTTTGTCTAAAAACTGTCGGGAGCCCAGTGCTCATAAGGTACTCGGCTTGGATCATAATCAGAGGCAGTTAGTAGTGAAGTATTTTTACTTTTAAAAAGTATCTGTAAATTTAAAAAGTATCTGTAGTTTATCAGTGTTTTTCTTTGGAAAACTTTACTTCACTACATTCCAAAGCATAACGTCATACTTTTTACTGCACTACATTTCGTAAATAAAAGTTGTTGCTTGTTTTACCTTTAATACTTAAGAACATTAAAAATGTAGTACTTTAATAGATAGTACTATTAATAGTAGTATTAATAGTAATAGGTTTCTAATGTAATTAAGTATTAAATGATATTTAATATGAAATGTAGTGCAGTAAAAATTACAATATTATGCTTTGGAATGCTGTGAAGTTTTCTAAAGAAAAACACTCTGATACAGACACTTGAAAAGTACTTTTAAAGCAGAGTAAAAAAAATACTTCACTACTGTCTGCTTCTGCTCATAATTCCTCTCACACAATGCAAGTCATAACCATATGAGCATCAACATTTGACATGCAATCTCTACTGATGGAAAAAAAAATTGCTTGCCAGCTCATATAACAGCAAAAATCACATATTGTATGGCATAATGGGCTGTCAGACTCCATTTCAATAATATAGTACATAGATAATGTAAATGGTGGGCATTAAAGCATTAAAATATAAAAAATTAGCCTGTGGTGCAATCATTATAAAGCTTATAAAAACGTATAAAGGTTTTTTCCTTTCCGCATGGTTGATTCATGTTACTTTAAAAGAACCAATTAGCAATAAAATACTGCAAAAAGCATTGCTTGCACACTTTGTCTTAATGAAATCAATCATTTGATCATCTGAGAAGTTTTTTAAGCAAAACCAGAGCCAGAAAAAAGGTTTTGTTGGTTTGGATAGCTATTTAATCATGAAGGTTACGAGTGTGGAGCCATATGAATGTCATAAGATCATAGCCTTTCTTCTCTTGCTTTTATCTCTTTTCACTTATTATTCTCTTTGTTCAACTTGCACTTTTATTCTATTCTGCATTATTTTTTTTTCCCCCATTTCAACATTGCACTGACACTGAATACTACTTTCATCTGTTTTTAGGGAACAAATCTTTGCAACTCTATAGATATTTTTTATAATGAATTAGCATTCATTCATGTAGCATCATTAGCTGCCTTCATTCTGAAATGTTCCAAAACATTGTCTTCTATGTTCAATAGCAGGGAGCTTCAAAGAATGAAGCACAGTAAAAGTCAATGGCATTACATCTTTCAACAAACAGGTTGTTCTTTAATCAAAAAGTTTGCTGGTATCCAGTGTCTCCCATTCTATCTACAGCCTTAATTAAACGTAATTAATTTACGATCATATCTCAGCCTAGATTACATTAAACCTATATAGAGCATGATGATGAGAGTTCTTCTCTGCATGTTTTCCCCTGTCTCTCTGTGTGAGTGCCACAGTGGTCTACAGTCAATTTATCTTCCATATTCTTTGCTTCTGGATGTATTTGGGAAGGAGAGAGAAAAGAAATTCAATAGAAATGGAGAGAGGCAGGTGTGAATATCTTACATACAAAACTTTTCCATTTCAACAAAGACATATGGAACATTCTTACACTCTCAAACAGCATTATATATCGCTATAGAATTATTCAATATAATATTATATAGATTATATATAAGAGTTCATTCAGCCAAACATAAATAGCCAATCTGTAGTTTATGTGCCCTTGTCTTGTTCCAAACCTTTCTTAATTATATGACAAAATTTTCATTGTCCATCTCTTGAAGATTACCAAGGACAATATAAATCCTCAGAATAAACATCATGCATGTGCGCACACACACACACCATGAATGGGCTTTTAATCATCTGCTCAGTCAGTTCTGAATCCCAATGTGCATGATTGCTAATAAAATGTCAGTTATTAGCCACATGTGGGAAAGCGCTGTATTTGAACTGTCTGTCTGAACCAAGCCAAACACAAGCATCCCTATGGAGTCTGTCTCATTGCTGTTGCCATCACTGCAATTATTTCTTATCTGACACAACATAACAGCTCTCACCCTTTATTCCTTCATTCTATTTTAATTATGTATTTTAAATGACTATTCCCAGTATAGCAAGCCTTTCTTCTGTTCTATTATGCTTTGCTTTACAATTTAATTGTCATTGTCCATATTTGTTTTTCCATAGTTCAGATATATGCAGTGCTAATGTTTTGAAACGCTGCCATTCTAATGATTCAGCAAGGTACTCTGAGCATCTCTCACATACGCTGGATAATTGGCATGCCTGATTGCCTAAGGGACAAAAATAACACCATCCAAATCCCTGTGAGCCATGTGAGTGTTTTTACGATGAACTGTTCTCTGCAATCCCTTTTTATATCATTTGACCAGTGTTCAGTCCAGTGGTTCTCAATCAGGGTGGTTCTGGAAAGTAAATTTCAAAAGAGGCCTCAATAATATAACATTACATATATACATACTGAACATATTTCTCATTCTGATGAGAAATTTCTCATTTCTGTTACGACCTCTAGGGGTTCGACGTAACAGAAATAGAAAACAGTATCCACACCAGAGAGATGCCGAAAAAAAACGAATTTTATTTTTCACATAAGGGAATATCTTCAGGGGCAGACAAAGCCAAAACAATAAACAAAACGAACTTCTTTTTAATAACTAAATAACCTCAAAGAAAAATAAAGAAAACAAACTACAAACCAACTTCCCTACCTCCCTCAACCATAAACAAAGTGAAATATATACACAAAATAAAACGGCGTCTAGCCCCCTACATCCCTTAATTCGGCAAACGTGTAATAAAGTATTTACAAAGTTCCAGGGCGTACACAAAGCAGAATCAGAATCCAGGTCATAGTCACAACGAGCAATGTTCAGATAAACAGGAGATATAAAATTTGATCTCAGAATAACTAACACTCAACAGATTTACTATAGGTCTACTCAGAATATCTCTCTCTGGCACAACAATCCACGGAACAATAATTAATCGGAATTCTAGTAAAGACACGACGGTACGAAGTCGGCGAGTTTCGAAGGCAGAAGACGAGTGTTTGAGGTGGTCCTTATCTCTGGGAAAGGTGCATAGTGGGACCAATCACCACCTCCAGCTGGTTAACAGAGGCCACACCCACCTAGAACACAAACATGTCTACACATACAAAAACAATTCAGATACATAGAATATCTCAAGATCATAACAATGCACCATGCACTGAGCTTTCACACATTTTTGTCCACAGCAGCACAGAGGTCTGTGTAGACCAATTTTCCCACTACTCCAAGTTTCATTCAACACCTGCCCCCTCCTGCGGAGCAATACACACATTCTCTGCTTACAGTAAATTTAATCCTGTCTTGTCCGGCTTTTTTAGGTCTTGATACAGCAATCGTGCATGTACTTGCATGTACTTTTATTGTTTTGGTTTATTGTTTTTAATTTATTTGACTTTAATTATTATTATTTTTTAATTATAATGTCAAAAGGACATATAATAATATTTAGGCTACATTTTGTTTAAAAAGACAAAACACGGATTTCATGTTTTATGTATAAATTTATGAAATGTAAAAAGGCGTCTTTGGCATGTCTGGCATTAAATAAATTTGGGCTGTTGAATATTGTCTTGGCTGTTGAACTCAGAAAGGTTGAGAACCACTGGTCTAGTCTATTCGTTTTCACTTAGTAAGCTAGTTTCAGATTTGCAAAAAAAACTGTGTGAAACAAACTTCCTAACAATGGTGCTTTTGTCTGTAGATTATGCATTTATTGAATGTGAGAGTGCATTGAGAGAGAAATGATAGTTTGTGGTTGTTCTCTGTGCAGGACAATGGCCCCCAGCTGAAGGCAGTGACGGCAAGAGACTGAGATGGAGTTGACCTCAGTAGACGCCTCTGCTGTGCTGGGCTTATGGGGCAACGGCTCCATTCCTGGTTTCCTCCTTAACGATAGTGTTCTCAATGACACTTGCTTCCTCAATGCATCGAACTGCACGAATGGGACAGATGCGGGGAACCGATCAGGAACAAGCATGGCAGGAATCCTCATCCCTCTCATTTATATCATTGTCTGCATCGTCGGCCTGGGAGGAAACTCACTGGTCATCCACATCGTCCTGCACTACTCCAAGACAGAGTCAGTGACCAACATCTACATCCTGAATCTAGCTATAGCCGATGAGCTCTTCATGCTGGGCCTTCCGTTTCTCGCTGTGCAGAACGCCATGCACTCCTGGCCCTTTGGCTCATTCACGTGCAGGTTGGTCATGACCGTTGACGGCATTAACCAGTTCACCAGCATCTTCTGCCTCACCGTGATGAGCATCGATCGCTACCTGGCTGTGGTTCATCCTATACGGTCCTCCAAATGGAGGCGACCGCAAGTGGCCAAGGCGGTGAATGGAACAATCTGGGCGGTCTCGTTTTTGGTAGTCTTGCCTGTGGTGATTTTTGCAAACGTGCAACGGGAAGGAGGCATCTGCAACATCATTTGGCCGGAGCCAGCCAACATCTGGGGAGCAGCATTTATCATCTACACCTCCACGGTTGGATTTTTCTTTCCCTTGCTAGTCATCTGCATGTGCTATCTCCTCATTGTGATTAAAGTTCGTAGCTCAGGAAAGAAGGTTCACGCCACTTCGACCAAACGCCGCAAGTCGGAGCGAAAAGTCACGCGAATGGTGGTGATAGTGGTGGCTGTGTTTGTTTTCTGCTGGATGCCGTTTTATGCCCTCAACATCATAAACCTGGTGGAATCGCTGCGGGATGAGCCACAAGGTCTGCATCTTTTTGTGGTGGTATTGTCTTACGCTAACAGCTGCGCTAACCCTATTGTTTACGGATTCCTTTCGGACAACTTCAAGCGGGGATTTCGAAAGGCTCTGTGCCGCTCATCTCGAAGGGTCGAGAACCACGAGCCCACCGAGCAGCAGAATCAAGAGGAACGAAGAAGAGTGCTGATGCCCAGGGAAAGCCTTAGAAGAGCAGTGAGACATGAAGAGAATGAGGAAGAAGAAGAAGAGTACAGGGAGGAAGTGACGGAGATGACGGAAATTTGCAGGATTACTCAGAATGGAAACGGAAGCAGACAACCTGAAAGTACCCGAGCGCTTTTCTTAGAGAGACCCTCGGGTACAGGGGTTTCTGAGACAAGTTCCCCAGACAGGAGAGGCATGGGCGGGGATGTTGTTGGCAAAGGACCAGGCTTTGGACCTGCTGCAACCCTACTGAACGGGGCTAAAAACGGGAATGTGAAAACACTGCCAGAGGAACCGGTGGAAAAGAACAACTCACTGGAGATCAGCTACTTGTAAACTTGTGATTTGTGTCAGCTGTAAAAACAGTATTATTGTACATGCCTCCCTCAGCTCTATTCAGTTTGTAGTTACAGTACTGCCTCTCCTGAAGTCTATCAACTCGTCTTCATGTCTGAATTTACTATGATATTTCCTCCTAGTAATTAGACTTTGTAGTATGGAAGTGTACAATCTGGCAACACAATTTGAAAAGTCACAATGAATTTTGCCTTATTTATCAAAGCAAGGGTCATCAGCAGCATTCCATGGTATCAATACCTATGGGACCAGCACCACAATATGTGAAGCATCTCTGTGCCTTTTTCTAAATTTGTTTAGGAGATTTAATCAATGCAATGAATCTATGAATCTATGACTGGGCACTGGACCACTGAGTACATTTACATGCACTTTTGCTCTAGCTGTGCATGTGAACATACTTAGTGAGACTTGTAGCATACTACTAAATGATCAAATTTGGAAAAGATTTTGTACATGTAAACTGGTCAATAATTATACATCGGCTTGTGGTTTTCTCTAAATGTATTTGTATGTGCTTTTTGCCTTACTTGTAAAAGTATTGTACACTAATTGAAATCTGTTGCAAACAGGTCTTCAAACTCTACATGTGCATTGTTATACTATACAGTTTTGTGCTGCGTATCAGTTGTGGTGTTGTTTATTGTTTTTTTTTTTTTTTTTAATATTACACAAATATTTAACATGATACGATTGCCAGTTTTAAAACAGAATGTTTATTATCTAGATTATCATCTATTTATGGGGGGCTCTTTAAAAAAAAATTATGCACCACTGTTGTAATGAATGTCCTAAAGAATTTCAGTTTTGCATTATTTCTTGAAATTGTTTGTGCAGGGGGGATAACACCCAGATTTAACCAATGATAAATTCCATTCAAACTCCCCCTTTACCACCCCAAAAAAACAAACATACACACTCAGGTATTGAACTTAAAAGGATAGTTTATCTAAAACTGACTTGTTTATTCACTCTTATGTCATTCCAAAAATGTATGGCTTTCTTTTTTTTAAGAAACACAAAAGGAGAATTTTAAAGAATCTTCATGTAATTTTTCAATACAGTGACAATATATAGTGGCTATAAAAACTATAGTGACTATAGTGATGAAAAAAACAAAACAAAAAAAACATCATAAGAGCACCATAAAGTACAGTAGTCCATATGACTAATTTCTGAATCCATTCAACAAGTTTGTGTGAGGTACAGACCAAAATTTAAGTAGTTATTTATTGATAAATGCTCTTCGCCCAAAGTTATTGTATGCCTTTTCTTTGACATGGAATATAGAGCATGTCATATAGATAACTTCATGGAATTATTTTAGTGTATTTAGAAATTTTTGGAACTTGAAGAACATTATAACTTCCATAACTTGCATTGCATGGGAAAGAGCCATGTGATGATTCATCTAAAAATCTCCTTTTGTGTTCTAATGAAGTTTACAACGGCACGTGAGTTTGGAACAACATGAGGGTGAATAAATAATGAAAAGAAGTTTATTTTGCATAATTAAAGAGCATGGTCTTTGAGCCTGACCTTAGGACCACTGAGTTTATCTGACACCTGCTAAAGAGGTTTAAGTGCCTCCAATTATAATGTAATTTATGCTCTAATTCCACAGACAGACAGCATAAGCTACACATACATTAAAATTCCACAGTGTCTCTTCCCAGCACTGTAATATGCTTATGTGACATTCAGATACCCTTTTCTGAGTGTTATAAATAAACGTTAACTATTGAGATCATAGCAAGCACTAACGTATCAACTACACTCCCCACCGGCCTACGCCACCTCCTCCTACGCACGGGCTCACACTCAGATTGGTTTGGAGGCGTATAGAAAGCCATTGCAGACGCATTATGGAGAGAAAGAGAGAGAGAGCTACCACCATTTCCATAATGACTCTGTGGATTTCACAGCTTTCGTTTAGAACTGATTGTTTAAATATTAAAAAAGAATGTGTAAAAAGCTGTGCGAAAATGTTATTCTGCCGTTTACTAGGGATATTTTTAATTGTTGTGCTATAGCTATGTGACTTTTATTGCACACTGTGTTTACTATCGACCCGCTCAGAGAAGCTGCCGTTTGTGGCTGTGGGCAGAGAGGCGCCCATCCTGTGACCTTATGATTGGACAGCTCTCCGTATCTAAATGAATCTCTGTGATTCACTGGACGCTTGACACCCACCGGGGCCCACCCACACGCGGTATGGATGCACAAAGAGGCAAATAGTGCTGAAGGCTACTTGTGAACGCTGTGATATTATTCATTTCTTGGCGCAGACTTATATAGGCCTCTTGTGCAAACAAAGCCATTTGCTCAAGGATAAAAATGTATAGCTGCCCATGTGTCCTTAGTCAGTACTATAGCATTTTTATAAAGAAAGTTTTTTTTTTTCTCTAACACCAAATGTATATAATCTTCAGTTAGTTTCAGCTCCTTAAATTGTATAAAACATTCTGAAGCGTATTTATTTTCAACCGTGTACGTTTGAACCATGTAAGTACCTGAATGCAGATGAAGCTTGCTACAAAAGCTTAATTTTCACACACAAGTAAAGACTGCATTCTCAGCATTGCCACAAGAGCTGCTATAGCTGGAATTATAGTGCGTTTAGGTCCTCCTGGGAAGATATATTTATGGCTTGTGTTGACGTTCAATTCGTAAATACGATTTTTACAACAAGACTTGAATGCACCACTAGTATATAGGTTAAATGTCTCCTTTAAGCTTAGTTTTCTCTTTTAGGTCAGCTGTTAAAGTCGGTATGTTTCAAGCAGTTTACCAGAATAATAAAACATCTTGTTTAATGTCAGAGACAACCAAATTTTGTATTCTGTCAGAAAAGTCTATCAGTTGTAGTGTAGCAACATAAGAAGCACGGCTCACTCAGAAGCCACTGTCAAACCAAGCAGATTTCTGCTAGTAAACGCTGTGAAGTTGCATGACTAATTTGAGCCTGTTGCATGAGGAAATATTTTGCATGGATCCCCAAAAATTTGCCAGACAGTAAATGTGACTGCAACTTTACTCTCTTACCACCCCAGAATCTGTGCAGGCAAAGTGATTTTGTCTGCATTCACGTACTTGCATACTAGCTAAATTGTTAACGCTGAAGGGTGCATTTTGTGTTAGATTAAATGAGTTCTTTCATTTCAAAAATCACTGTGTGTGTAGTCTGATATTTACCAAATTCTAGATTTATAAATAAATATTTTGTCTCTGTGAATGTGCTTTTCATGCCTCTTTCATGCTATTTTTTTATTTATGTGTTTTTTTATTTCTTCAAACTAGAATTATCGCTGGCTTAGAGGCCCAGATAAACTATTTAATAAGATTTTTTTTCTTTATCTTTTTTTTCCCCCTTTTAAATCATAGCTGCTGGATATTTTGGTTGTTTGCATTTGATTGAATTTGTTAAATTAATTAAGACAGTGATCAGAAAAGAGGAGAACTTTAACAAATAGAATGCCATTGCTTACTACAAACAAATTTGCTAACAAAAAACAACACTGCAGGCATTGAAAATTGGCACAATTACAGGGAACTTGTTCTCGAAATGACCAGAAAGTAAATTTGGCTTGACATAACAGAATGCATATTTCTGAGCACCAGAGTGGAACATCATGTAGCCTTGCCCTTTTTTTTTTTAATGGTTGAGCTTGAACAAGCCAGTGATTGCACATGCCAGCCAGGGTCTATTTTGAAGAAAATTCAGACCTTAAGGCTGAAATGACGATGTGAGAGGAAAGTGAGATCAATAGTGGTTTCCGCCATAGGCTTAAGGCTACAAAAGCGGTCAATCACTGCCGAAGTCTTGCTGTTTTCTTTTAAACCTAATAATAAATATACCAAAGTGTGGCAGCACCCCAAAGCAAATCTGTGACTATAGGTTGACATTAAGTCCTTGATGTCTTGACAAGCTGTTCTACGAATCTGTTAGGTGTATATGTGCTAGTGATATGGTCAGAGTGCTGGAAGCCCATTTTGGATGCCTTCCTTATTTGATACAGCCATTTAAGGATATTAGTGCTCTAAATGAACTCTAAATGAACTGATTAGTTGAATGTAGTGTCAGACCAAAAAAATTAAAATAAAATAAATAAATTAAAAAAAATCACATCCAGTCTTATAGTAAAAACATTGATTTGCCCCTGTCTCAAGGAGCCAGTATTTTGAAATAATTTCTGTTGTCAATACTCAATTAGGGTTGTTCAGATCACATTGTTCCTAATTAATCTATCTAGGCATTTTTCAGCAGAGTGACTCATTGGCCAATTATAGCGAGGATGTTGTTAAAATGGAGAATGTGGGCTGCTTCATCAGCCAGCAGGAAAGGTCTAGTAATTTCTCTTTCAATTAAATGCTCACAAACTCCCTGAATCCCTTCTCTTTAATTTTCTCTTTTGTGTAACAGTGTTCATTATGCTGGTGTTTGGGACACAGGCATCACAGATGAAAAGAGGGGGGCATTTTGCAGGATTCTTGGAAACCACAAACTTGTACACGTGTACACAAACTTCCTGAAGCTGTATTATGACATGAAAGATCGACAAGGACGGAAAGCGGAGGAGTGAAGAGGAAAACGGCAGAGCTGGAGGTCAAGCGCTTACTGTAAGTGCAGAAGTGTATTATGTGGATCTGAATGGGTTTAAATACAAGCTTGACGGTTGACATCTGACTGCATCTCTCAGCAGGATCAGCAATGCAACCGAAACATGACACAAATGGCCCACACTTAACATGTGCCCCTTCAAATATTTTTTTCTTTTATGTAACATTTGATATTTTTATTTGATTTGTGTTATTTGTATAAAAATATTCGGTATCTCTCTAGTAAAGGACTCCATAGACTCCACATTGAGCTATAGCAAACAATCTAAATGCATTCAAATCTGATTTAAAGGTGCTGCCACATTTACTGTTGTTCGGACAAATTTTGCTGCTGAAATCCAGTCATTTTAATAGAAATCCAAGCAAAAGGGAATTTTGGTAAGGGCAAAAGATTTTCCCACATAGATTTTGACACTGATTTAAGTAATGCAAATTTGGTCATGCAAATTCGCTTTATTGACCAACAGAAAGCTTGGTTTGAAAGCAATCTCTGTGTAAGCTCTGCTTTATCACACTATTGACAATGACAATATTGCTTTTTTTATCTAATATGTCCGCACCATAACTGAGCCAAGCTATATAATAGCTTTTTTAATAAAGCTATATAATAGGACCTGACCAATCATGTCAAATTATTGTATATACATTTACGTTAATTGCAGCTACTTTGATTTGAATTTAGATGTAACAGTCATAATTGTTTCTATTAAGAATTTATTTCAGTTAACTGATTCAACTAAAGCATTTGACACAAATGGGTGACAAACTGTGGTTTTAATTAAAGGGATAGCTCACCTAAAAATCTAAATTCTGTCATTAATTACTCACCCTCGTGTCGTTTCACACCTGTTAAGAACAAAATTGTTGAATAAAGTTATTTTTGTTTTCTTTGTGCACAAAAAGTATTCTCGTAGCTTCATACCATTAAGGTTGAACCACTGCCACATGGACTATTTTAACAACGCCCTTACTACCTTTCTGGGCCTTAAACGTGCCTAGTTGTGTTGTCTAGAGGGTCAGAAAGCTCTTAGATTTCATCAAACATGAGTGTAATTAATGACAGAATTTTCATTTTTGGGTGAGATATCACTTTAAATAAAAAATAAAAAAACATACAAACAAACAAACAAATAAGTAAATAATAATAAAAAATGCCATAAAAATGCCCTTAGAAATAAAATTTCATAAAATATTTCATAAAATATATTAAATAAAAATAAATTAAAACTGACCAGGTTTGTTTGTTTGTTTGTTTTCCCCTGTTCAGACTGCAGTGACTTTTGCTAGAACACTCTCAATGGTTGTCATTGTCATTCCAAAGAAATGCAGCACATTGGTGAATTGGACACTATAAATTGCCCGTAGGTGTGTGTGAGCCCTGTGATGGACCTCCCATCTGTTTAGGATGGCTCGAGGTGCTGGGAGAGGATAAAGTGGTATGGAAAATGGATGGATGTTTTTCATGAGGGAAATATTGAAACATGATGGTTTGGAGAGGGCTTGTGAAAATCTGAAATTGAAAAAAAAAAATCAGATTTTTGCTGCCGGTCTTAAAGGGGACATCAGAAGCAAAATTCATTTCTACATGGTGTTTTCATATAAATGTGAATACAGGTGAGTTGTAGGTGGATGTAAAAGTGTACATCAAAGTCTTCATTTTCTCCTGACATCAGAGCCACTGAGGACACAGTGGGTTAGTTTTTTTTTTATGGTAATGCGCAACCGAATACACAAGAAAACAGAAGAGAGGGGCAGGGTGAGCAGCAGCTCATTATCATTTAAAGGAACATGCACCGAAACGGCTTGCTGTGAACAGAGCTGTTTAAAAAGGTGTTGTTTTTCACAACCATTGAAGAATTTTATCCAAAGTATGTTGCAGACATTTGTGACCCTGGACCACAAAACCAGTCTTAAGTCGCTGGGGTATATAGCAATAGCCAAAAATACAATGTATGTGTCAAAATTATTGATTATTTCTTTTATGCCAAAAATCATTAGGATATTAAGTAAAGATCATGTTACATGAAGATATTTTGTAAACTTCCTACTGTAAATATATCAAAACTTAGTAATATGCATTGCTAAGAACATTTGGACAACTTTAAAGGCAATTTTCTCAATATTTTTTATTTTTTTGCACCCTCAGATTACAGATTTTAAAATAGTTGTATCTCGGCCAAATATTGTCCTATCCTAACAAACCAGCTTTATTCATGTATATAAATCTCAATTTAGAAAAATTAACCCTTATGACTGGTTTTGTGGTCCAGGGTCACATTTCATGAAGACCCTAAAGACCATACCAACTCTGAATGGGCATCCGATGTCCCCTTTAACAAGGCCTCAGTCATTGGTCTAGAGATCATCACACTTCCTCACTTCTCCAGAATAATGCACAAAAACATTTATTCTGTTCTAAATAAACACTCCATGAAAAAGAAAGAGCAGGTATGCTTGAGGAAAAAAGGCTTCATGGAGGCCTTTACAGTTTTTTTACAATCATTTTTGCACCAATGACAGAAGCTTCATGTCGTTTTTCAAAACTCTAGACACAAAATTCACAACCGATGATCAAAATGCACCTTTTTCAAACCCTTAACACTTTTTCCAAATGCTTGGATAAAATACACATGAGCCAAAGATCTTTTGTTCATTGAACTAAAATCACTGGTTCAAAATGACACAACTTAACATCAAAGTATTACTATTTCAAAATGCAACTCCCACATTACATCTGAATTGAGTGTTTATTCATTTCATTACAGTGAACTAACTATCAATTGATAGAACTGCTCAAAATGCTATGTAAATGTTGCATTACTCTTGAAGCATAGTTTTTATTTATTTATTTTTTATGGAACATTATGAAAAACATTACATGTTTAGATAATGAAAGTGAAGCAACTGAGGACTGTGTATGTTCAGGTATGATTAGTTTAAGATGTCTGTTGCTGGGAGAAAAAATAAAAAATAAATATGATATATATATATATATATATATATATATATATATATCATAGTTACGGTATCAGTATTTGTTTTTCCTACAATAAATGCCTTTTTAGAGGGTGCTAGAGCTGAAAGCTGATGAAACCATTCATATTTTAAGATGAGGCAGGCTTTAACCTGGCCATGACATGGAGGAGAGTTTGAGAGTCCAGCGGTTGAGAGGGGCTCAGAACGATGTTCTCTGGGGGTCCGACCACCCCCCGCTGAATGTGATTTTGAGGGGACCCCATAACAAAATCAGTGCAAAGGGCCCAGAGTTCCTAGCGACGGCACTGACAGCAATAATGGTTTCAGTTTATTCACAGTTTATCACCTTGTATTTACCCCCATACTCCCCTTTCCTTACTGTAACCCGACTGAGGAGTTTTTCTCCAGATGGAGGTGGAAGGTTCACAATAGGCTCCTCACAAACAAGTCCCTCTTCTCCAGGCTGATGGTGCGTGCAATGACATCACAGGGGGATGTATAGCTGGACCAATAGGGGGATCAATGTCAGGCCTGTTTTTGCCATGCAGGAAGATTTTTTTTTCCATCATCCATTATGATGTGGATGAGAAACTTTTGCCAAACCCACAAGACAGGGTTGATAAAAACATAGAAGAGCAGTGAGGAACTGTAATTTTTCTAATCTAATTTTTTCTTATTTAGAGTTTTTTTTTTTGGTTTGTTTTTTACCTGTTGTGAGTTTATTATTTTATCAATAATTTTCAAATGTTTAATGATTCCAGTCTCTGTACTTTTCTCTCAAGTCTATTACAATGATATATGAATGTGTAGAACCATAATGTGTTTTGAACAACTATATTTAACGATTGCATTAACAACTAAACAGTGAAACTATGGGTATCTTGTGTGTGGGTGATCTAAAGTAATGTTTCTATGGTATTTCATAATAAATGAGTATTTTGAACCAATGCTTCTGCAAATGCAAGGCTTTTTTAAAGATATGAACGCAGTATGCAAAGGTTTCAACATTGGACAGCCTGTGTTACAAATAATGACTGTTTTGAGTTTTGTGTTTAGAGTTTTGAAAAATGACATGAAGGTTCTGTTATTAGTGCGAAAATGATTGTAAAAAACTGTAATACACAGCAGCTGTTGATCAATACACTCCCAGACCACTGGAGAGACGCCAGCAACTCAATTAGTCTTTCCAATTGAGTATAAATTCTTACATTTATGCTAAAGCAGGTGTAGTCTAATACTTCCAGGATGCGGAGCCCTGAGAGAACATTACCTCAAAGTGTCAATCTCAGCTCCTGTGCTCATTTTTTCTCACAATTATCTCAAAGGTTATTTGGGTTTCTCTCCAAGGCAGCTTCTCAAAAACACTTTGAAAAATGAGGCTGCATTAATATTAATTTACCGTCTACCTTTGCAGGTGTAGCCTAGATATCTTTCTTTTATGAGCCAAATTACGCCAATTACGCCATTATGCTGCATTTCTGCACACAATGTTTTTGTTTTAAGGACTCGCTTTCAGTGAAACAGGTGCAGAAGCAGACATGTATCCAAAGGCAAAAACATGTTTACCTTTCACTCTAAATATCATTCTCATTACATAGTGATACATTTTTAATGTGATTTTTTTGTAATCCTCACCGTGTCAGGGATGGTAATAACAGGCTCTGCAGCTGCCTTGGCTTTTAGTGAGGTACAGAGTACCACTGTGCGACCTGTGGACGACCTGGAAATGAATGACAGGCCAAGATGTAAAACAGCTCATCTACCCTAATTGCAATCCTTCATGAGTGCTGCGAGACGCTTCACCAAAGGAGCCAAATTAAATGTCACCACCCCTAATTTGCAGCCTCTCAGTATCACATACTGAGAGTACACTCGAAGTATCTTGTCTCTCAGTGGCTCGAGTATTTGCAGAGCGCAGCAACCATTGAGTAGCGAGGACTGATTGATTTCTCCTTCTTTAGAAGTGCAGAGGCTAGTGGCTTTTATGGAAAGACTGTTATTGTATAGCAGCGCACTGAGGTCTCTGAAAAAGGTGGGGGTCTCTGCTGGCGTTGCAGAGATTCAGATGACTTTTAGTCCTCACATGCCTCATTTCAACTCCAAAGTCATTCTGCAAAGACTGTTCTGAAAAGTTTCATTTCAATTTAACACCCTGAATAAACAGAAACAAAAATAACAACAATCATTTACACATGCACTGAAATGGAAGTTGAAAGAGAGAAATCCAATTCTAAATCACATACATTTTGCAACTAGACAACTTCACTCTAGCCTCAAAGGAAATGAGTCGTGTTGCTAAGAGACCAAAGGTTGAAGACAAGGAGAATGAAAGAAAGTTCCATGTGGTGATATTGGATAGAGTGGCAGGTAAGTGGGTGGTTGGAGAAATAAAGTAGTTGAGAAACTGAAAGAAGAAGAAAAGAGAGTGAAGATACAGTATGTGACATCAATAATAACAAGTGATAATGTTATTATATTAATAAGATATTAGGTCAACATATTTACTTAGCTGGTATTTACATAACACTGTTCATCTAAGCTAAACTAAATCATTAGTTGACACCATTATAGAACATATTAAAATGACATTTGTAAAACATACATTTTGTTAATAACTTTTGAATGGTATAATATATTTTTAAAAATATTAGTATTTAAAAGTATATTAAATAATGATTTCTAAAATATTTTTAAAAGACGTCTCATATGCTAATCAATATTTATTTTTATTGAATTTTAGTGCAAAGCATACCAAAACAGACTTCACAACAAGAAAAACAACACTCATTCCCCCACAAAGAAAAAAAAAAAAAAAAAAGGAATTCATGGAAATAGGAAGTGCATATAATATACAATCAGAGAATTTACATACATCAAGTCCAGAGTGTTGTGTTAGGACAGATTACAGATTACACTTCTTTTATCCAAGCCAAGTCTAACAGACATTCCTTCAGACCCAATATAGTGTAAAAAAAATATATATATATATATATATATATATATATATATATATATATATAAATAAAATAAAATAAAATTCCCAAATCTGATAGAATAGTAAAAGGGTTGTTCTTCAAGACTGTGGAGAAAGCCTCCAATTGAATAATGCTTGAATAATGCAAATCCATTGATTTGAAGTGGGGGGTTCCTCAATCCCAGAATTGTTGTATGGTAGAATGTCCCAGTGTCAGATTTACATTTGAGACACAGATCAGACAGACTTGGATTCATTTGGTGTCTAACCTCAGGTGTACCAAACAGTCTGCACAGAATTTTTAATTGTCTCTTCCATGCAGAATTATGCTAAAACACAAAGGGGCTTGTTACATAAATCATTTCAAGTTTCCGTTTCAAATACACAACCCAAATCAGCATCCCATTTACCCTTATCAGTATCAGACTCATCTGTTTTAAGGTTACAAAGAATGTTAGAAACCCGTTTAAAAATAAATTATAAATATAAAAAGTAATATTTTCACCAGCTATTACATCAGTCTTCAGTGTCATATGAACCTTCAGAAATCATTCTAATATGCTCAAAAAATTAAAAAATAAATAATAATAAAATATATATATATATAGTAGCATCATATCTCTTTGAATTTTAACAGAAAATCACAATAACTGATCTTGCATTGTTGCTTTAACACTTGTTGACATGTAACAATTTTTATTGGTCTGAGTTTAAGGCGGGCAGGGCAGAGTGTTACATGAAGCTTGTCAGAGAAATTGTAAAGTAATTGAGCCTGACATAGAAAATTTCATTAATCACTGGTACTAAAGAAATTACAAGCTTACCAACAAAGCAAAGGTTTATCAACAATGTTTTGACACGCTCTTTCAAATTAAAAAGTTAAATTCATAAAAGAATTGAATAAGAAACTGATTTTTGTGAAAAAGGTCATTTTAGGTAGAAGTGGCTGGTTAAGCTAAAATGGGCCACACTTTTCAGATAAAATGGGCTGCATACACACACACTTTTAGACAGAAATTGAGGGTGAAAATAGGTTTATAGGCCTACTGTAGATATCTATCCATACAAAATCTTAACAGTCTTTTTAAAAAAAAATAAATAAATAAAAAAAAAAAAAAATATTGCATTGCAGGCAGTATAATACCTAGGACAAGCAAATAAAGGAAACCGAGAGACGAGAAGAGAGAGAAGAGAAAGGGTAAAAAAGGAAGTTGTCAGTAAAATGGTCTGCATACACACACACACACACTTTTACACAGAAATTGAGGGTGAAAATAGGTTTATAGGCCATAGATATCCATCCATACAAAATCTTAATAGTCTTTAAAAAAAAACAAGCATAAACACATACATGCACACGAAAGACACACCTATACAACATGATCAGTTAATTTTTAATTGCATTGTTTAATTAAATATTCATTCAATTTTCTATTTAATGGAATACATTTATGGTGTTGCTATGGTACACTAAAGACAATAGTGCCAATTTACTGTTAAAAATAAGATGATTTAAGCTGAAATTACCTGTGTTGTTCTTTTTATACTGGCCCATTTTACCTGAATGTTGTGCCGTGGCTCAAGAAGGTACCTGCTGATACTCTAACTCTCATAATTTTAAAACGTTTATACTTTCACATTTAAAAAATATAAATATATTTAAGAGACCCATGCTAATTTATAAGAATATCATTAGATCTCATGCATTCCATCCAAGATGGCGCCGCTAATAGCAGCCTCCGTGGCGTCGTCTGCAGTCGTTATTTATTAGTTTGTCCTGTCTTTAGTTATATCCCTGCAATCAGTTTTACCAGAGACGAATTGCTGGACATTCGGCAGTACACATCACCCGATATTTCACCGGTTTTCGATTATTCGGATGTTTTGCTGGACATAGTAGTCGGCAGAGCGGCGGCTCTGATCAAACTCAGGATGCGCAGACGGGGGGGGAAGCGAGCCGGCGTGCTCGTGAAGCGCAGACAGCGCGGATTTCGGACAGCACTGCCTAGCATCCATCTGGCGAATATCCGCTCTCTACCCAACAAAATGGACCAACTCCTTCTGCTTTGCCAGACAAATAAGGATTTCTCACACTCTGCTGCTCTGTGCATCATGGAAACCTGGCTGAAAGACGCCATTCTGGACAGGCGTTAAGTCTGCCGGGCTTTCAGCTGTTTAGAGCGGATCGCGACGCAGAATCAACGGGGAAATCGCGCGGCGGCGGGACATGCATTTACATCAATGAGAGGTG
This sequence comes from Onychostoma macrolepis, assembly GCF_012432095.1. NCBI lineage: Eukaryota > Metazoa > Chordata > Actinopteri > Cypriniformes > Cyprinidae > Onychostoma > Onychostoma macrolepis. The sequence goes on along the minus strand of NC_081157.1, from coordinate 37,658,665 downwards.
GTGTACAGATGTAACTGTGTTAAAGAAGATGTGCTGTTCAGATCTAGAAGTGCTTTTCATTAACTGTAAGCCTTTCTACTAGCTGCGGGAGTTTTGCTTGTTCATTCTCGTGAGTGTTTACATTCCACCGCAAGCGCACATGAGCTCAGCTTTACAGATAGGCTACTCACTGATCTGTTAATTAATTTCTTCAATTTATTTATGGAAAATAGAAATACAGCCTCATATGATTACCGAACTTTAAAAGGCAATGGTTGAGAAAGGCTGAGCGAGTGAAGTAGACGTGCTGAATGAAATGCACACTGACACGCGCTGACACTGCCCTTACTGTGTAAATAATGTTTCAAAGTCATTTAGATATATTCGCTTTAGTCTTCACAATAGCACCAAATAATTAATACTTAAAGACTTAATGAGCCATTTATTTTCAAACATTTTTTTTTAACCTAAAACATGGCCTATCCACTGATCCATGATAGAGAGCAATGGGCCTATCTATATATTGACTGCTTCGTTGTTATAGTTCAGTAACACTTAACAGGTTCCATTAGTTAACATGAAAAAACAATGACTGCATTTATTAATCATTTTCATGTTAATTTCAACTTTTAATACATTATAAAATCAAAAGTTGTGTCTGCTAATATTATTCAATGGAGCGAACATTAACTATTATGCATTTTTATTAATCAACATAAAGAATATTAACACATTGTTAGTTAATGTTAACCTGCTTCAACTATTGTTAGCAAATGGGACCTTATTGTAAAGTGTTACATATTCTTTCATTCATATGAACAATCTTTTGCACTCTAATCTTGAAACACTTGTTTACTTTATATTTTTGTGTATTTTAAAAAAAAATAAAGTCTTTCTTTAGTAAAGGATCTTTAATAAAGTTATTTAACCTGTTAGGAGGACAACACTTTTTTTCACTTCGAAATTATATATTGTGATAAAAAAAATAAAAACACATACCTTGACAAAAGCTTCAAGGACTATGTGAAATTTGATACTGTCACATACAGTTTAATAGGACTATTACTAGTTATAATTAGCCTATTAAATAGAGTCTGAAGTAAAATTATTTAAAAACCTTGTGTACTTTCTGTATTCTGATCAATTAAAAAAAATTGTGCTTGTAAATGTCTCTTTATATATCCCCTTATTAAGCTAAAACACATAGTTTGAAAAATTTGCATTGCACCCCTAAATGTTTTTAATGTGCTCTTAAATTTTTCAACTTAGGAGCACATGTGCTCCTTGGGAAAGAGGTAAGCATCAAGCCCTGGCCAGGTCTTCCGGAAGCAGAAAAGGAAAAAAATAAAAAATTTCACCAGGCCCAGGTTGTGTTACACAAGTCTGTCTGGAATCCTGCGCTGATCAGCTGGCCCTCATCTTCACACAGATCTTCAACAGATCACTGGAGCTGTGTGAAGTCCCTTCATGCTTCAAACACTCCACCATCATCCCCATCCCAAAGAAATCCTAAGAAAGGACTAAATGACTACAGGCCTGTGGCTCTAACGTCTGTGGTCATGAAGTCTTTTGAAAAACTGGTGCTGGCCCACCTGAAGGACATTACTGGACCCTTACTGGATTCTCTTCAGTTTGCCTACAGAGCAAACAGGTCTGTGGACGATGCAGTCAACATGAGACTGCATTATGTTCTGCAGCATCTAGACAGACCAGTGTTACGTTCCCCTATAGTGTCCAGGGGTCAGAAGGGGAAGTAAAGTAAAAGAAAGTCAGGGGAGAGCAAGGCCTAAAATAACAAACAAGATAGTTCACTAACTCATTTAAGAAAGAGCTCTAATTAACCTTAAATAAAATAAAATAAAATAAAATAAAATAAATATACAGCCAACTTCCCTCACCTCCCTTGCTGTACGAAAACAGAGGTAAAAAGCAGTATAAAAAGAAAAAGGCACTCTCCCCCTACAGCATCCCTCTTAACACACAGGCTAGTATTTAAAATCACTCAGAACAAAAGAGCCACAATACCTTTTGCTCAGTCTCAACCTGGAACAATATCCATCAACAACTCATGCTGAAACTCAATTAGCCACTGCTAATACACAACTTTTGTCTCTACATGAAAAACGAGCACAAAGTTCAGTCTGGAGCAGGGGAGAAGTGTGTCCCCTAGCAAACTCTGAACTGCCCCAATATCCTCTTGGTCTCAGGCATGCTTTCACAAACGAGTTACAGGTGGTGGTGATTTGCCCTGAGAAGGAGAAGAGAGAGAGAGAGAGAGAGAGAGAGAACACAAACAAACACGGGGCATTCAACCATGCCCACACTTTTGTAAACAACAGTGAAACTAATTAAAAAACAATTATATATATATATATATATATATATATATATATATACAGTGAGGAAAATAAGTATTTGAACACCCTGCTATTTTGCAAGTTCTCCCACTTAGAAATCATGGAGGGGTCTGAAATTGTCATCATAGGTGCATGTCCACTGTGAGAGACATAATCTAAAAAAAAAAAATCCAGAAATCACAATGTATGATTTTTTAACTATTTATTTGTATAATACAGCTGCAAATAAGTATTTGAAAACCTGTCTATCAGCTAGAATTCTGACCCTCAAAGACCTGTTAGTCTGCCTTTAAAATGTCCACCTCCACTCCATTTATTATCCTAAATTAGATGCACCTGTTTGAGGTCGTTAGCTGCATAAAGACACCTGTCCACCCCATACAATCAGTAAGAATCCAACTACTAACATGGCCAAGACCAAAGAGCTGTCCAAAGACACTAGAGGGAAAGAAGTAGAAATTAGTAAAAGAACGTCTAATAAATTAGGGGTATATACAGTAGAGATGTTGGCAATTTTAAGTGCTTTGCAATGGGTGGAAAAGGTAGGGCAGGGAAAGGTTTTGATATGCTCTGATTCTTTATCAGCCTTGGTAAGTTTAAGGTCATTTCGTTCTAAAGCTCGGCAAGATATCTTGTATGCAGTGCTTCAATTAAACACAAGAATAAGTCATAAGGGATGTCAGGTTAAATTTATGTGGGTCCCAGCACATGTTGGCATTACTGGTAATGAGTTGGCGGATAGGCTGGCTAAAAGGGCACTAACAAAAGAGAATGTAGAAGTGCAGGTAAATGTAAGTAAAGCAGAGGTAAAATGCATAATTTGGGAGAAAATTAATAAAAGGTGGGATAGAGAGGAGAAAGGGAGGCACTTATACCAAATACAGAGAAATGTTAAAGAGGATAGGGTGGGAATCGGGAACAGGAGAGAAGAGGTAGTGATGACGAGATTAAGGTTGGGACACAGTTCCCTGAACAAAACACTAAAGATGATAGGGAAGCACCAGACAGGGTTGTGTGAGGGATGCTGAGAAGAGGAGACAGTGGAGCACATAATCATGACATGTAAGAAATACGAAACACAGAGGCAGGTAATGAAGTATAAGATGAGGGAGATCGGAGTACAGGGGTTCACGTTAAAAGGGTTACTAAGTACTGTAAATAGGACACAGAATAGAATATTGATTTCATTTTTAAGGGAGGCAGGAGTTTTCAACAGGATTTAAATGGATAATTAAAGTGTGAAATGAGGGTATGTATGTATGTGTGTGTGTTTATGTGAGGGGATTAAGTGAGTGTTGTGTAAGTGTAGGTAAGGGAATTAAGTGAGTGTTGTGTAAGTGTAGGTAAGGGAATAGACTGTTATAGTATAACCTATTATCTGATCCACACTCCGGAGCAGAGGGGGCGGTAATGCACCAAAAAGCTGGATGCCAACCGCCGTAAAACTGGAAAGAAGACGACACTAGAGACAAAATTGTACACCTCCACAAGGCTGGAAAGGGCTACGGGGAAATTGCCAAGCAGCTTGGTGAAAAAAGGTCCACTGTTGGAGCAATCATTAGAAAATGGAAGAAGCTAAACATGACTGTCAATCTCCCTCGGACTGGGGCTCCATGCAAGATCTCACCTCGTGGGGTCTCAATGATCCTAAGAAAGGTGAGAAATCAGCCCAGAACTACACGGGAGGAGCTGGTCAATGACCTAAAAAGAGCTGGGACCACCGTTTCCAAGGTTACTGTTGGTAATACACTAAGATGTCATGGTTTGAAATCATGCATGGCACAGAAGGTTTCCCTGCTTAAACCAGCACATGTCCAGGCCCGACTTAAGTTTGCCAATGACCATTTGGATGATCCAGAGGAGTCATGGGAGAAAGTCATGTGGTCAGATGAGACCAAAATAGAACTTTTGGTCATAATTCCACTAAACGTGTTTGGAGGAAGAAGAATGATGAGTACCATCCAAGAACACCATCCCTACTGTGAAGCATGGGGTGGTAGCATCATCTTTGGGGTGTTTTTCTGCACATGGGACAGGCGACTGCACTGTATTAAGGAGAGGATGACCGGGGCCATGTATTGCGAGATTTTGGGGAACAACCTCCTTCCCTCAGTTAGAGCATTGAAGATGGGTCGAGGCTGGGTCTTCCAACATGACAATGACCCGAAGCACACAGCCAGGATAACCAAGGAGTGGCTCTGTAAGAAGCATATCAAGGTTCTGGCGTGGCCGAGCCAGTCTCAGACCTAAACCCAATAGAGAATCTTTGGAGGAGCTCAAACTCCGTGTTTCTCAGCGACAGGCCAGAAACCTGACTGATCTAGAGAAGATCTGTGTGGAGGTGGGCCAAAATCCCTCCTGCAGTGTGTGCAAACCTGGTGAAAAACTACAGGAAAGCGTTTGACCTCTGTAATTGCAAACAAAGGCTACTGTACCAAATATTAACATTGATTTTCTCAGGTGTTCAAATACTTATTTGCAGCTGTATCATACAAATAAATAGTTAAAAAATCATACATTGTGATTTCTGGATTTTTTTTTAGATTATGTCTCTCACAGTGGACATGCACCTCGATGACAATTTCAGACCCCTCCATGATTTCTAAGTGGGAGAACTTGCAAAATAGCAGGGTGTTCAAATACTTATTTTCCTCACTGTGTATATATATATATATATATATATATATATATATATATTTATATATATTATTATTTATTTTTTATTTAACCAGAAGGTCCCATTGAGATACAATATCTCTTCTACCAGGGAGTCCTGGTCAAGATAGGCAGCAAATGACAAATTTACAAAGAAATAGACATCACCACACAATGAACAAACGTAAAACACAATTTTCTAAAAAAAAAAAAAACAATACAAATCCTAGTCAGTTATTAAAACATGTACACTGTTCTATATAAACAGACTTTAAAATATTTTTAAACATAGCAAGAGATGGTACAGAAGCCATATGTAATATAGCTTGACGCTCATTCCACACATACGGAGCATAATTAGAAAAAGCAGAACGACCCATCTCTGTATGAAAAATCGGCATCTTAAGTAAAAGTTTATCTGTTGATCTGGTATTATAAATATTTGTGCAGTATGTCAACAAACTAGATATATACTGTGGTAATTTACCCAGTAAACCTTTTAAAATAAAAATCAACATATGTTTTTTTCTCCTTAAGCTCAAGGAAGTCCAGTTTGTCATTTCATATAAATTACAATGATGTGTACGGACACTTGTACCAGTAACAAATTGTAAAGCAGCATGATAAACTACATTCAATTTTTTCAAAACATTCTAAGGTACATGCATATAAATTATATCACCATAATCCAATACTGATAAAAGAGTACTTTCTACTAAACGTTTTCGAGCAACAAAGGAGAAATATTTTTTTAAACGAAAATAAAAACCTAGCGTTGGTCTCAATTTCTTTAAAAGACTGTCGATATGAGAACTGTAAGTCAGCTTATCATCGAGCAAGATACCAAGATATTTGTAAGATTCAACCCTTTCAATCTGTGTACCATTTAAAGTTTGAATCATAAAATCATTTAACGGTAATCTGGACTGTGTAAAAATCATGTATTTAGTTTTTTTAGATTTTAAATTACCAAGAGAAGTCTGAAATGAATTAAAAGCATTCTGTAAAGAATCCATTGCCACTTTTAAAGATGGAGCCATAGTGTAGAGAATAGTATCATCTGCATAAAAGTGTACATTTGCTGGCTCGACTCCTTTACCAAGTTCATTTATATAGATAGAGAATAAAATCGGCCCCAAAATTGATCCTTGAGGAACATCTGTCTTCACTATTAAAGGAGCAGAAACATAATTATCTATGGACACGCATTGAGTCCTTCCAGTCAAATAATTAGAGAACCACTTCAACACTATATCACTAAAACCTACACATTTAAGCCTTTGCAACAAAAGATCATGATTCACAGAATCAAATGCTTTTGATAAAAAAATAAAAAGTGCAGCACATGATTTTTTTCCATCCAATGCAATTATTATATCATTTGTGACTGACATTGTAGCAGTTACAGTACTATGTCCTTGTCTAAAACCTGACTGAGTTTGACATAAAATATTATTAGCTGACAAATAGTATTTTAACTGTTCATTTACCATAGATTCAAACACTTTAGCTGTAACAGACAATCTTAAATATTAATAATAATAATAAATATTCGTCCCTATGGATGTAACACCAGGGACTTATGTGAGGATCCTGTTTGTGGACTTCAGCTCAGCTTTTAACACTATCATTCCAAACCTCCTCCTGCCCAAACTAACTCAGCTGTCCGTGCCCACCTCCGTCTGTCAGTGGATCAACAGCTTCCTGACAGACAGGCAGCAGCTAGTGAGGCTGGGAAAATACACATCCATCACCCGCATAATCACTGGAGCTCCTCAGGGCTGGCTGTCTGGTGCAGTCTTAACAACCTGGAGCTCAGCAAGCTCAAAACTGTGGAGATGATCGTGGACTTCAGGAGAAACCCCCCCTGCACTCCCCCCATTCACCATCATGAACAGCACTGTAACAACAGTGGAGTCATTCAGGTTCCTGGGCACCACCATCTCCCAGGACCTGAAGTGGGACACTCACATAGACTCCATTGTTAAAAAGGCCCAGCAGAGGTTGTACTTCTTTCGCCAGCTGAGGAAGTTCAACCTGCCACAGGAGCTGCTGAAACTGTTCTACTCCGCCATCATTGAATCCATCCTCTGCACTTCAATAACTGTCTGGTTCAGCTCATCTACCAAATCTGACCTCAGAAGACTACAGAGGGTGATCCGGACTGCTGAGCGAATCATTGGTACAACCATCCCCACTCTCCAAGAACTGTCCTCATCCAGAGTGAGCAAAAGGGCTGACAAAATCACTCTGGACCCCTCACATCCAGCACACTCCCTCTTTGAACTGCTGCCGTCTGGTCGACGCTACAGAGCTCTGAACACCAGAACGGCCAGGCACAGGAACAGTTTCTTCTCTCAGGCAATCCGTCTCATCAACACTTGACAATAATTGTGGGACGCACACTATTTATACACTTATTTATCTAACACACATACTTAGTCTACATTTCAATTTGCACATAATATACCTGTACATACAAAACTGTCTATTGTAATATACCTGTACATGCAATTGTCAATTTGTATATTGATATTCCTTATTTACTTGTTCTATTTTTAAATTCTTCTTTTTACAGTTTTTTTACAATAATTTTTGCACTAATAACAGAACCTTCATGTCATTTTTCAAAACTCTAGACACAAAACTCAAACTTTGTAACACAGGCTGTCCAATGGTCAAATTTTGTTCATATCTTTAAAGAAGCCTTGCATTTGCAGAAGCATTGGTTCAAAATACTAATTTATTATGAAATATCATAGGAACATTACTTTAGATCACCCACACACAAGATACCCATAGTTTCACTGTTTAGTTGTTAATACAATCGTTAAATATAGTTGTTCAAAACACATGATGCAGCTTTCATTATGGTTGTAATAGTAATAATAATCACTGTAATGGACTAGAGAGGAAAGTAGAGACTGGAATCATTAAAGAAAATTTGAAAATTATTGATGAAATAATCAACTCACAACAGGTTTTTCAAAAAACTTTAAATTAAAAAAAATTAGATAAGAAAAAACTACAGTAGGTCTACAATAAAATGTCAACTGAAGTGTTCCTCACTGCTCTTCTATGTTTTTATCAACCCTGTCTTGTGGATTTGGCCTCAGGTTCTCATCCACATCATAATGGATGTTTTCATTAGCTAAAGATCTTGGAAAAAATCTTCCTGCATGGCAAAAACAGGCCTGACATTGGTCTCCCCCTGTGATGTCATTGCAGCCTGGAGAAGAGGGACTTGTTTGTGAGGAGCCTATTGTGAACCTTCCACCTCCATCTGGAGAAAAACTCCTCAGTCGGGTTACAGTAAGGAAAGGGGAGTATGGGGGTAAATACAAGGTGATAAACTGTGGATGGGCCTGAAACTATGATTGGTGTCAATGCCGTCGCTAGGAACTCTGGGCCCTTTGCACTGATTTTGTTATGGGGTCCCCTCAAAATCACATTCAGCGGGGGGTGGTCGGGCCCCCAGAGAACATCGTTCTGGGCCCCTCTCAACCGCTGAACTCTCAAACTCTCCTCCATGTCATGGCCAGGTTAAAGCCTGCCTCATCTTAAAATATGAATGGTTTTCAACAGCTTCCAGCTCTATCACCCTCTAAAAAGGCATTTATTGTAGGAAAAACAAATACTGAAAACAATGATATAGATATACTTATGATATATGATTTATTTTTTCTCCCAACAACAGGCATCTTGAAACTGATCATACCTGAACAATACTTAGTCCTCAGTTGCTTCACTTTCATAATCTAAACATTTAATATTGTTCATCATTTTCCAGAAAAAAACTATGCTTCGAGAGTAATGCAACAGTTACGCATTTTGAGCAGTTGTATGAATTAGTTAGATCACTGTAATGAAATGAATAAACACTCAATTCAGATGTAATGTGGGAGTTGCATTTTGAAATAGTAATACTTTGATGTTAAGTTGTGTCATTTTGAACCAGTGATTTTAGTTCAATGAACAAAAGATCTTTGGCTCATGTGTATTGTATCCAAGCATCTGGAAAAAGTGTTATGTGTTTTGAAAAATGCATTTTGATCATCGGTTGTGAATTTTATGTCTAGAGTTTTGAAAAATGATGTGAAGGTTCTGTTATTAGTGCAAAAATGATTGTAAAAAAACTGTTATCTGTGTTTTTTGTTCTGTCACTGTCATTCTGTTGCACTGTGGAAGCTTCTTTGTAGCACTATTGTCTATACTGTCTATTTTGATCATTAGAATGTGTCCTTGATTACTAAAAGTATTCATTTGTTGAAAAAAAAATCCTTATTAAATAGAACGTTCAAAATATCAGCATTTATTTGAAATAAAAAGTTTTGTAATACATATTCACACCTTGAGGAGGAAACAATTGCGTTTAATTCTGGTTTGTAATTGTTTGTGTGTCTGTATTATCCACTGACCTTTCCTCACTGGCTCAGCTCAAGACACTTCCATTACTCTTAATCAGTTGATGTCTGATTGGTTCTCTGCACCTATTATCCCCCTGCAACCAACTGAGCACAGTGATGACCTTATGGTCAGAGCTCTGATCTTACACCTCACCAGCATCAGCTTTGATTTACCTCTAGAAAATGTGAGGATTCCACATGCCGACAGATTTCAGTATATTAGTATATCCATGCAGTTCTCACTATATTAACTATGACTTTTGCCTCAATAAACTCCTAATTTGCTGCTTATTAATATTTAGTAAGGTAGTTGTTAAGTTTAGGTATTGGGTATAGGATTAATGGATCTAGAATATGGTCATGCAGAATAAAGCATTAATATGTGCTTTTATTAGTATTAATAAACAGCCAATATGCAAGTAATATGCATAATAGCCAAAAAATAAATAAATTAATATTGTCACTGTTTTGCCAGATTCAATTGAAAGCGTAGTGAGCATGGCCTCTTACTTAATTGACACTGTTTGAATGTTCTGAATCAAATCGTGGTTTCATCATGTACTCTGACTTTTTCCATTACAGTCACATTTAAACACTCATTCTTATTTGAAGGCCATTACAGCAGACTTCATTTCATAACTTGTACAATGAAGTAAAACGAAGTCTGAGGGAAGAGTACAAATAATACATTTTCCCACTAGTTTCCATTTTGCTCTAAGCATAGAGATATGGAGAAGTGAAATGTTTCATCTTTCATATAGTTTGAGAATTTAATGTTTCTCTCAAAGCAATACTGTTTCCATTCTGACAAAATTGTTATTTTAAATGTGGCAAACAAATCTCAGCATGGCACTTTAAGACACCAGCTGTACAAAATCTTTATCTCTCAAATATTAAATAAATACATTCTAAATTTCATACAGTTTCTCATGTACAGTGGGGCAAAAAAGTATTTAGTCAGCCACCAATTGTGCAAGTTCTCCCACTTAAAAAGATGAGAGAGGCCTGTAATTTTCATCATAGGTATACCTCAACTATGAGAAACAAAATGAGGGGGGAAAAAATCCAGAAAATCACATTGTAGGATTTTTACAGAATTAATTGGTAAATTCCTCAGTAAAATAAGTATTTGGTCACCTACAAACAAGCAAGATTTCTGGCTCTCACAGACCTGTAACTTCTTCTTTAAGAGGCTCCTCTGTCCTCCACTCGTTACCTGTATTAATGGCATCTGTTTGAACTCGTTATCAGTATAAAAGACACCTGTCCACAACCTCAAACAGTCCAACTCCAAACTCCACCATGGCCAAGACCAAAGAGCTGTCAAAGGACACCAGAAACAAAATTGTAGACCTGCACCAGGCTGGGAAGACTGAATCTGCAATAGGTAAGCAGCTTGGTGTGAAGAAATCAACTGTGGGAGCAATTATTAGAAAATGGAAGACATACAAGACCACTGATAATCTCCCTCGATCTGGGGCTCCACGCAAGATCTCACCCCGTGGGGTCAAAATGATCACAAGAACTGTGAGCAAAAATCCCAGAACCACACGGGGGGACCTAGTGAATGACCTGAGAGAGCTGGGACCGAAAGAATGAATGGGGCCATGTATTGTGAGATTTTGAGTGAAAACCTCCTTCCATCAGCAAGGGCATTGAAGATGAAACGTGGCTGGGTCTTTCAGCATGACAATGATCCCAAACACACCGCCCGGGCAACGAAGGAGTGGCTTCGTAAGAAGCATTTCAAGGTCCTGGAGTGGACTAGCCAGTCTCCAGATCTCAACCCCATCGAAAATCTTTGGAGGGAGTTGAAAGTCCGTGTTGCCCAGCGACATCCCCAAAACATTACTGCTCTAGAGGAGATCTGCATGGAGGAATGGGCCAAAATACCAGCAACAGTGTGTGAAGACTTACAGAAAACGTTTGACCTCTGTCATTGCCAACAAAGGGTATATAACAAAGTATTGAGATTAAATTTTGTTATTGACCAAATACTTATTTTCCACCATAATTTGCAAATAAATTCTTTAAAAATCCTACAATGTGATTTTCTGGATTTTTTTTCCCCTCATTTTGTCTCTCATAGTTGAGGTATACCTGTGACGAAAATTACAGGCCTCTCTCATCTTTTTAAGTGGGAGAACTTGCACAATTGGTGGCTGACTAAATACTTTTTTGCCCCACTGTATAGCATAAAAATATGAACACTGACAGTCTTTCCCACTCACTCAGTATAAAGGAAACACTCACAAATGTGTTGTTTTTGCCTCGGGGTGTAATGAAAATCTTTCCTCGTGTGACTGCAGACCCAGATGTGCAATTATAAAAGAAAGAAGAATGATATCGATCTGCTTTCATATCAATGTATAACATCACGTCACTAAAATAAAGTGGTGCTCAGTCCAGAGAGCAATTCCTTTCATTTACCAAAAGCTCCCTAAAACATCAAATGGACTCCCAGTCTCTCCTAATGAGACCAAGAGAGTAAATATGCCTCATTTCTATCATGCCAAAGATAAAACAGAACAGATGTAAAATACCAGCAGAGAGAATCACTAAAATAGTTTAATGATATGAGAGACGGCACTCAGCAGGTGCTCTTGGAGAAGTGGACAGGAAGCCGCAGGGGGACGACTTCAGGGAGCCCAGAGACACGTCACCGGTCGATCTGGGTTAATAAGGGAAGCAATTGGATTTGTGTGGCCCAAATCTAACTAAACCCAGTGGAGAAGCGGTATTTACAGGAAAGAGAAACCATTTCAGTGCCTAAAGGCATATACCTTCCTCTAGCTTACCTAACGGGATTGCTAAATCGCTCCAGATCTGCAGTTTCATGTTGTTCAATAGACTCTGAACTGTTTCTTCAATAGAATTAACATTGAAAGTCTCAGCAAGGATCCCATCAAAGCTGTCAAGTTACACAATACCACCAGTCTATAACTCTGACAGGGTCTGTACATGAATGCCTTCATTAATTTCACATTGAATGAACAGAATGAAAGACAGAGCAATTTATACTGAAATGTCAGCGTGTCCCATAGGACCTTTGTGTGTTTGTTGGATAGCCATCATCGCTGGTGCTGGCTCCATCCACTGAGTAGTGAGTACTCAACTGAGCTCTCAGCGTCGCTTTACATGTGTTTGTTCATCTTGGATCATAGCATCTTCCCTATGAATAAATGCATGAAGCTTTTCACACCACCAGGGCTCTGGGCACAGTCTGAGATCTGAAATGCATAAACTCAGCCTGGTATTTAGCCTTTTATCACTGTGTGTGTAGTATAGAGGGAAGGAAATATCCCTGATGCAATGGGGCTAGTAGTGAGGATGACAAATTTACAATTTACATACATAAAAAAGTAGAAGTACTTTCATCAAAGATTTTTTTATTTATTTATTTATTGCATTTGCATGATTCATTCTTTTGGGACATCTTGAATTTTGTGTGAACGTGTTTATCTCCAGGAGTCCAGGAACTTGGCTCAAATATATCCTCAAACTGTACCGCCTACACTACAGTTAACTAAACTTGCAGAACACATGCCTTGTTGACACGCACATGAATGGAGTTGAGTGGGTTTTGAGGCTCTCCAGAGTAATCACTTTCTACCTAAAATATTAATTACTGAAAGATAAAAAAAAAAAAGTTAATCAAATTTTCAAACAATACTGGGACTTTTTATAGAGAGTTGAAAAGCAGATGAACGTTGCCAGTAGGGGATGCATTTTTCCATATTTCATGTGTCACACTGTAGAAGCTGAATAAGTTAAGAGTGACTAACTCTATCGTTTTCACACTCTAGAAAAAACATCAAGATTTGCAGATTTAGTGATATTTATTTCACTTGGCAAGAAAAAACACGTTTCCTATAGTGTTACACATAACAAGTTTATTCATAGTTGTTAAAATAAATTCAGTCATTGAAAAAAAAAACAAGAAAAACTGATACACCAACTTGATAGAACAACATATACATAAAAAAGAATGGGGGGGGGGGGGATCATAGTAAGTATAATGAAAATGAGATGAGAAATGAGAAGCCAGGAAAAGTTGTGATATCTGGTGGTTTCAAATGGTGTAAATGTTTCAATAACTAACTTACTCACTCACTCACTATAACTAACTAAATTAATTTCAGTATTCCTAACATTCAAATTAGGTTATTTTATGTTTAAGAAAGAAAGTATTAACATTTTTACAATATTTTAAGGCAATGAGACCATGATTTTTACTAGGGACACAAAACAAGGCACTGAATACCAGGAATGACTTACATGTCCAAAAAAAACAACAACAACAACAAAAAGGATTACATTGGGGCTTTAGCAAACTAATGACCTAAAATGCCACAAAGGTCCTTTGGAAAGCTATCTATCTATCTATCTATCTATCTGTCTGTCTATACGTCCATCCATCCGTCTGTCCGTCCGTCCGTTTATAACAGTCTTCTAAAAGACTGCTTCGCACACATCTTTCCTCCCATTGATGATAAAAATAGATGAATATCTCTCTCCTTAAATCTTTACCAAACCACAGGTGAGGTCAATAGAGATAATTTCTTTATCCAACAAATAATAAGTCAGGGACATTGGCTTTAAACATATGTAGTAAAGATGTGTAATGCACAGACTTATGATCCATTTATACTTGAGTGGTTTAAAAAGTGGATTGCTTGTTTGTGCATTCAGGCTACTGATTTCTACATTCACACTCTAACGTCCAAGATTAATTCAACATGAAAAAGGTGAATGTAAATAATTTTAATTAAAACTAATTTTACACGTCTAAATCGTTCCTTCCTCTTACAACCTATGTGAGCTTTCATTTCTGAGACATCCGCAAATACGGCAGACTCTTATTTTATTTGTGAAGTGTCGTAAATTTGGAGTGACGCGTTCCTTTACGGCACGGGTTCTCACCTCACCGTCTGGGAGTAGTCGTGCATCCTTGAATCAACACGAATTTGTACTCCAGTGAAGGTATGTTTTGCGTGATATGATCTCAGATAGCGTATTATACCAGTCAAGAGCAAACGCGAAAAGCTGAAACTCGCGGAAAATGATTGAGATCAGTTAGTTCTCGTTTAATGAGAGGAAGCATGTGCGCTGCTGCTAACGCTACTGAATGCATCAGCTGATTTACGCGCTCATTCCTTCCGCGCTGCTGTTTATCAGTCAGACTCTGTTGTTGACACAGTGCCAGTGACTTTCGTAGAGTAATAACATATGCCTTTTACAAATGTTAAAAAAAAAAAAAAGTCAAAGGGAGAGAGAAGGGTTCTTTGTGTGTGACTTAGCGATAGCGGTGAGACTTTTCATCATGGCCGCTCGTAAAATCTTGGAGGATGTCGTAGAAATGCTACTGTACTGTGGCCACACTCACTGATATAAGAGCGAGCATCCGAAGTCCTGTTCATTCCAAGTGCTATTTTTCGTTCTAACCAATTTATTCTTATTATTCGAATTTATTCAATAACATTCTTTTTGTATCGTATTTCGATTTTTCTTGTTTGTCTGACCAGTGACCAATGAGAACAACGCTTTAGGTCATGTGTCCGGAACCGGCTTTGCAGATAGACGTGGAGCTGGAAAGACACAGATAGACAAAATAAACAAAATAATCTATATACAGATACAGTATGTACAAGAGAATGTGAATAAAAAGGGGTCGGATGTTAAAAAAATAAATAATAATAGGTAGTGTGTTGGGTATTGCATTTGTTTTTCAATGATAAAAGCCATGTTAAGACTATTATAATTTTTATTTAAATACCTGCTTACCTAACACAACATTTATTACATAGTTGTTTTTATTATTTTTTTGTAGTTCTGCTTTTATTATTGTTAACAGTAGGCCATACTGTTCATCCGTTGTGTATCGTTATATTGTGTCATAATATGCTATCATACAACAGCTTTACTTTTTGCACTTAATTTACTGCTTATGTTGGTAATGCTTAGTCAAAATCCAGTGTTATAATATCGAGATATAAGAGACAGAAGGGAGAATAGAAGTATATTTATCAAATATAATATATAGAAATGTTCTTAAGTGGTGCCTTATTTTATACCACTAATTGTTGTTGTTTTTTTTTGTTTTTTTTAAGGCAATGGCTAAGTTCCATGCACCTGTGATCCAGGACAACCCATCAGGATGGGGTCCTTGTGCTGTTCCTGAGAAATTTAAAGACATGCCCTACCAGCCTTTCAGTAAGGGAGACCGACTGGGAAAGGTGAATTCTCTTTAATATTCCTTGCTCAATCCTATTACGTTTGCTATCTAAATCCTATTATGACGATCATAATTTTTTTTTTTTTTTCAAAAAAAGTTAATTGTAATTATTTTTGTACACAGGTAGCCGACTGGACTGGTGCAACATACCAGGATAAGAGATATACAAGTGAGTGTTTGCACATTTATTTTTTATTTGTGTTCACCCAAGAGCAGTTGCTTTATTGGGCAAAATGACCTTTCTTTTTTGCTAAAGTCACTTATCAGTCAGAATGGTTGTTCTCTGTTCTGTTTAGATAAATACTCATCTCAGTTTGGTGGCGGCAGTCAGTATGCTTATTTCCATGAGGAGGATGAGACCAGCTTCCAGTTGGTGGATACTGCCAAGACTCAGAAGACCGCCTATCAGAGGAACCGTATGCGGTTCGCTCAGGTGGGTTCACTAAAACCTCTCTCTTTATCTCCATGTTCTTTCATTTCTAAGTCTTTATCATATGTTGTGCTTCTGTTTTACAGAGGAATCTTCGGAGAGACAAAGATCGCAGGACACTTACTCAGTTCAACATGCAGACCCTGCCTAAGAGCGCCAAGCAGAAGGAAAGGTGAGTTCTGCTTACCCAGTAGAGGGGAAAACACTAAAACATTTAGTTGTGACCTGTCAACATGCACTCACCCTTATCTTTCTCGGAATAGGGATCGAATGCGCTTGCAGAAGAAATTCCAGAAGCAATTTGGAGTTCGGCAGAAGTGGGATCAGAAGTCGCAGGTATGAAATTCATCTGTTTCATCTCATTTCATTTTTTCTTAGATCTCCAGCACCACAGCATTTCACCTCCACTGTAATTTTCTTATCTCAGTCTTAATTTTTTTGCACAGTTACTACCAGTCGTGTTTTACCATCGTCGTCTTTCAGTATTTGACTTCATTCATCCCCCCCAATCTATATTTAATTCGTACAGTGAAACCTATGATGTTTTGTTTTAGCATTTGATGATTAGAAGTATTTCATATTTCTGATAGCTAGACTTTCCTGAAAAACTTAAAGTACTGTTTCATTCACGTCTTTGTTCTGTTGTATTTATTTGTCCTATTGCTCATAATTAGTTTCTGTTGGTACAGTTTTTGTTCCTATTTTATTACTGTCTATTTGTTTTAAATAAGCTTAATTATTATTTTTTTTAATAAATTTGCTTTACTTAGACTAGCATTAGTTTTTGCTATGTTTTTGTACCAATTTCCTAGTCGAATTATGAAATTTATATGAAAAATTTGGTAATGTTACACGTTAAATGTACTTGCTATAATAATAAATTATGCATAATTACATGCAAGTAACCCTAATCCTAACCATAAAGTACACGTAGTTAATTAATATTATTCAGTACTTAAATGTATTATTGCACTGTAACAAGGACACCTCAAAGTAAAGTGTAACCAATGTGTAACAAATTAGTTCAAGCAAAAATAACTATATTGTGATAGTTATCATGAAATAAAATGATTCCCTTTGTCATAAGATTTTAGTCATATTGCCCACCCCTAGTTTTAGTATTGAGTTTCAGTATCAACTGGATACAAAACTCCTGGTGCTTTTCACTTTCCTGCACTGTCCTTGGCTAAATATGATTCTACATTCATTGGGACTCTTCTCCCGTGACCTCAGGCCCAGCTCAAGCCCAGGGACTCCTCTGTGGAGGTGCGCAGTGACTGGGAGGTGAAGGAGGAGATGGACTTCCCCAGACTCATGAAAATGAGATACATGGATGTGGCCGACCCGGCTGACATGTAAGCACTCTGACGTTACTCATGTCACTGACAGATCATTTTGTACGAGCGTGTTGCTCTCGAGGGAGTCCTTCATTGACTTTCTTTTTCTCAGTGAGTGCTGTGGAGCTCTTGAGCACTACGACAAGGCTTTCGATCGCGTCACCACACGCAATGAAAAACCACTCAAGAGCATCAAGAGGATCTTCCACACCGTTACCACCACTGATGACCCTGTGATCCGCAAGGTACTCCAATGCACACTCGCACACGATCACTTCAGTTGCCACTGCTTGTGCCTGACAATCTTATATATGTTGTAAGTGGCAATGCTAATTTATTTTGTTCTGAAAATGACATCCACAGTTGGCAAAAACCCAGGGCAATGTGTTTGCCACTGATGCCATCCTGGCAACTCTGATGTGCTGCACACGCTCAGTGAACTCCTGGGATATCATCGTTCAACGTGTGGGAAACAAGCTCTTTTTTGACAAGAGAGACAACTCTGATTTTGGTAAGCATGTAGCATGTACTTCAGATGAGTGTGCCTCATTTCGATGGATGTCAAAGGCTGTAGAGTCTTTATGCTGGCCATATTCTGATTTAACGCAAGAGTGCTTTTCATTTTTACATGAATTTATTCATTACTAGTTTTTGAGCAGTCTATTTGCAAATTCAGCAGATTTCTAAATATGTCACCAAAGTAAAGGTATCAAGCTGGCTAACAGATGAGGTTTTGCCAAATTTGTAATTTTTTTTTTATATATATAAATCTTGGCACTATCAGTCATTCTAAATACTGAATGTAAGAAATTTTATGAATCATGTCATCTTCATGTTTATGAAATATAACTGTCATGGTGTTAGGTTAATCTGCAATGAAAGCTGGAAATTGTAGAACTTACAGGCTTATTTCATTAGATATATTTAAAAATAATTACAGATGTTTATTAACTCTAACCTTAAACATTTATTGAAAAACATTTATCTGACTTCAAATGTTGCAAAAATGAAAATGTTAGAAATATTTTTATTTTTAGCAACATTTATGCCAGAGATAAAAATACTTGAAATTGTTTAGTTGGGTCATTGAAAATGACTGATTACTGGTAAAAAAAAAAAAACTGTCAAGCCCTGATAATTCAATTATGTGTGGTGTTGTTGCATAAAGCAATATCTGTGCATGTGTGCAGTTTTAAAGTTTAAACATTTTCTCCCTGATAGACCTGCTTACTGTGAGTGAGACTGCGAATGAGCCGCCTCAGGACGAGGGCAGTTCCCTCAACTCCCCCCGAAACCTGGCCATGGAGGCCACCTACATCAACCACAACTTCAGCCAGCAGTGCCTCAGAATGGTACGCTTGTGTTTTCCACAGTAAACCGGCCATTAAAACGATTCATGAATGATCCATATTCCATTTCAGACAAAGATATTTGTGTGAATATTTTTTTTGTTGCTTTGGTGTCAGGGAGGAGAGAGGTACAAGTTCCCCAATCCTAACCCATTTGTTGAGGAGGACACGGAGAAGAGTGAGGTGGCATCTGTTGCCTACAGGTTTGTGCTGAGCTTTATAAATAGATAACATTTACCATGAAATTTGTTCATGGTAAATGTTTTTCTTTACTATTTTTTTTTTTTTCTCCTTATGTAGCTTTAAATCAGGTTTGACTTGTTTTGTTGCAGAATTTACATGGTGTTTGAGCCTAAAGTTGTGATATATTTGAGTGCTGTTTGAACAGCCTAAGAATGATGATGCGTATTATAAGGGATTATATATTTACATATTTTATAAGGGATTACTAATTGCTAACAAAGTATGTAAAATTCGAAATAGTGACCTTATCTGACTGATTCTCAGGTACCGGAGGTGGAAGCTCGGGGATGACATTGACCTCATTGTGCGCTGTGAGCATGATGGAGTGATGACCGGCGCAAACGGAGAAGTCTCTTTCATCAATGTCAAGACCCTGAATGAGTGGGACTCCAGAGTAAGACTCAGAAAGAGAGCTGGATAATTGAATTTGGTCGTTTCAGAGATACAGGTGATCTAATTCTGTGTTCTTTACAGTACTGCAACGGAGTGGACTGGAGACAGAAACTGGATTCCCAGAGAGGAGCGGTTCTGGCCACAGAGCTGAAGAACAACAGTTACAAATTGGCCCGTTGGACCTGCTGTGCTATTCTCGCGGGATCTGAGTACCTCAAGTTAGGGTGAGTAGCATATAACCGTTTCTAGTGTTGTCACGGTACCAAAATTTCAGTATTCGGTACCAATACCAGTGAAAATCCACGGTTCTCTGTACCAATTTCGGGTACCAAATCAAAACACAAAAACATGCCAATTAAAAAAAAAACTTTTTTTATTAATGTTAAACAAAAATAAACTGTACAAAAATCAATGCCATTCTTTATGCTTATTTTAAATTGTTTAAAGTTTTTCCACAAGTAAAAGTATGGGGAAGTAAACAAGTTTCACCCAAAAGTTTGTCGTCAAATTTCTGCTGCCGCTGGAAAAACTGTTGTCTGCTTTAGGGTTTGCTGGTGTGCTTCATGATCTTCCTCAGCCTGCAGCTGTAAAAGGAAAATATAACATAATATAAGTAAATCAATGGGCTGAGTCTGACCAAATGCAACATTAGATCATTGACTCCAGCTAAAATATAACTTTTCAGTAAATAACCTCAGCTTTTATGATAAATTTAGATAATATTACATATATTTTAAGACACGTGTATATCAAATAGAAGGAAACTGTAGTATTAAAAACACTTTACAATAAGATTCCATTTGTTAGATAACATGACCTATCGATAAACAATAGTTATATAGCAATTATTCTTCTTGGGGTTAATTTAAAAATGTACTAATATATAAAATCAAATATTGAATCTGTTAAAATTATTTAATGCACAATGAACAAACATGAATGATTGAGTGTTTTAATTAAATAGCATTCACAAACATTAATTAATGTTTATTAATTAAATATATTGTTCACTCACTGTAATTTGATGTTGGATAATAACATGAAGTCATGTCAATGAATGGTATCTTATTGTAAAGTTTATACAGGAGATAAAATTTAACTGTACTTTCATTTAAACCAAACTGTGTACATATTTAATTTTAAAGGGCTTTTAAATCCTGTTAGTTATCCAGCCAAGAATAACAACTAAGTAACTAGCTAAAAAAAAAAAAAAAAAAAGCCCAGAACAGTTTTTTTCTGACGGACTGATAGGACATAAACACTGTTAACCATTTGTACGTTCTCTAACACACATATTTTAGATTCACAATTCATTTAAAAGCCTCTGGTGTGCAAAAATAGTAAATACCATCATGTCCTCCTGTTTTTTTTTTTTTTTTTTTGTACCCTAATAAAAGTTAATAAATAGTTAATAAAGAAACTTCATAATGCTCATTATATTAGCGTGATGTTGATTTTTTTCCAAGTAATTTCCTATCTGATTTCTCACTGCATATTGTTCTTTTTTTAGGTACGTCTCCCGTTATCATGTCAAGGACTCATCTAGGCATGTCGTCTTGGGCACACAGCAGTTCAAGCCCAACGAGTTTGCCAGCCAAATTAACCTGAGCATGGAGAATGCCTGGGGCATCCTGCGCTGTGTGATCGACATCTGTCGCAAGCTGGAGGAGGGCAAATACCTCATCCTTAAAGACCCTAATAAGGCAAGGAGGAAGCTGTACTGGGTTTCTAAAAAAAAAAAAAAAAAATTCTAATTTATCATTTTAATTCTAAAAAAAAAAAAAAACCTTGCTTCGTGTACTACATTAGGCTAACTGAGACTTGCGATAGCACTTGCATATCATTGTGCTCTTGTTGATTTTTGATTGCTTCCATTAGGTATGTTTCCATCCAAAGATTCGAATTTAAAGGGGTCATATGACGTTGCTAAAAAGAACATTATTATTTATAAACGACAAACAACAAGCGCTACTCTACACTGCTCAAAACTCGTGTTTGAATTAGAGATCTTCATGGGTCCACTTGGATCCGAAAACCTGATGTCCGACCCAAGACCCGAGTGGGTTCGGGTCCAAAACTTCTACCAGTGCCTCGGACACGGGTCGGGTTCGGTATTAGCAGCCTCAGATCTCGGGTAATTAAAATAAATGTGCTTTTCCCAAATGGACCCGATTAGACCTAAATTCTTTTAAACTTTCCCAGATGCGTTAAATAAATTTTTGAGAAACGCACGTAAAAAAGGAACATACGTTTGTAACCTCAGAAATCCATCTTATAGATATGAGATCCATCAGGAAATTTTTGTGTGCAGAAGCCCTTCACCGGAGATGAGGTAAATAACGTTGCAGACAAATCCGTGATTTATTAACCTATCAATTTAATTTTTATAAAACTATCACGTTTATATTTCAAATCCACTGGTTACAATTGAAAGCCAAACTCAGAAATAACATGTAGCCATCAGGCAGGCAAAAATATAAAGTAATAGGCTAATAAGTAAATAAACTGAATGAAAGTAATGGAGCAGCGGCCAAATCAGTCAGCAGGACCCCAGGATTTTTACGGACCAATGCGGGGCTGCAGGATGTGCACACGTCAATGGCGTTTACGTTCGGGTCCAGTCGGGTTCGAAAATAAATGCGGTCAGGTCGGACTTGGGTCTAATTTCATCTGGTCTGTCTCGGGTCGTGTTTATCTTTTAAAAAAAATTAGGACCCGAGAGGACCTCTAGTTTGAATCATCAGTGGCAAATTCTTTAAATATGAAAACATACTTACAGGCTGTGAGTCAGAAGTGCCAGACCGTCCTTGAAAAGTTGGAATTGCCCCACTTTATAAAAACAGTCTTTGAGCATAGCTGGCAGGCTACACCCAGGTTCAGGAAATATTCCTCCGTAAAATGCGCTGCACACTCTAATATTTGGGTTGAACTGTTCTGGAACAGTGTTGTAAATATAACTTAACCACTGATTTCTAGTTGTGTACTCCTGCTTTCAGATGCAGCGGCAGTTAATACACAGAGCCATAGTTCACTTACAAGCTAGGCAATATCGCGTTCATAATCGAAGACGAATCGCCTTCAATTATGAACGTGGTTTAGCGCAGCTTTTCAGTGGACTACGACTCTGTTTATTAACTGCCGCTCCATCTGAAAGCAGGTGATGGCGATTTACTGCTAATCACGAAACCGGCTTTACTGACGAGATGCACATGATAATCGAATACGATTAATTGCACAGCCCTATCTCTTTGGTTTTGAGTTTAATCTTTGCAACTTCAAGGCAAGACTAAACTTGCACAAACAGCTTGTAACACTCCAAAGAGAAAGGAAAACTTGAAATCGCATCATATAACCCATTTAACTTATGTGCAAAACTGGAATATCGCATAAAACATTTGCGAATAAAGCACCGTTTCCATCCAACGAGTCAAAGAGAACAAAATCGTCACTTCCTGATAAACTGGCACTAAATATCTCTAAGAAAACTAGGAGAAGCCACTGTATATAATAACTTTCATATATAATAAATTACTTGTGCCTCAGAGCGAGCAGATGTAACGCAATAATGCAGTCATTGCTGTCGGAGATGGATGTCTGCTGTTTGGGAATGCAGTCATGTAAGACAGTAATTATACAGAAATACTTCGATGACAGACTTTCCTCAGGCATTTCAGAATGACAAAAACACCACAGATGCTGTGAATGAGATCGGTTCGCTGGTTAGTCAAGTTATCCCGTCTCATAGCGCAGTGTCACATGACTTTTTCGGAAACATAGCTATTGTCCTCATTTGTAAGTCACTTTGGATAAAAGCGTCTGCTAAATGACTAAATGTAAATGTTTCAAGTCTGTTGAATTGCAGAATTGAGATATTTGATATACTGCAACAAAGCAGGAAGCTCCAAGTGTATATTTACATTTAAAACCCATCTAAACATTATTTATGAACGCTCCTGAGTAGAAATGAAATGCACTGCGTGGTATTGGTGTTAATTTTAGTTGCAATACTGTGCCAGTAGGAATCACCTTGGCGACTTAAATTATTATTTATTATTAATGCACAACTTTTTTTTGTGTGTGTGTGTGTGTCCCTAACAGCAAGTAATTAGGGTGTACAGCCTGCCTGATGGAACTTTCAGCTCGGATGAAGATGAAGAAGAGGATGATGAGGACGAGGAAGAAGATGAAGAGGGTGAGGATAATGGATTGTTTCTCACTTCAGTGCCTTTGTCCATAATTTTTTGTTTTTGTCTGGTTACCTCTGTTTCTGATGCACTTTTAATTTCCCCCAACAGATGAAGACAATTAAGGCATCATTAACTACCACAGCTGCTGGTATTATGTGTTTCAATGCTGTCAGAGCTGAATAAACATAATTGATTATTCATTCACTGTGGTGATGTGTCTGTTTAATAATGAGCACATTTAGGTTTTACTGCCTTATTTGTTTTATATATTAGATTCTGAAGCTTGAGGGCAATATAAATGGCCCTTTTAAGAACTCATGCTGATAAATCTCAGTATTTAATCTCCATTGTTAAAATATTGTGTTGGAAATGCTAATACCATGGGTTTGATTCCCAGGGAACAAACATGATGATGAAATGTGTATCTTGAAGTGTCTTTAAAATGCATAATGTGTTCTCACCTGGGCTGCATTTATTTGATCAAAACAGAAAAAAAAACATTGAAGTGTCTATGAAATGCATACATCTATATGAATTCTCACCTAGGCTGCATTTATTTGATCACACAAACATGGAATATTACAATTTAAAATAACTTTCCTATTTGAATATATTTGTCTAATTTATTCCTAATTGCAAAGCTGAATTTTCAGCATCATTACTCCGGTCTTCAGTGTCACATGATCATTCAGAAATCATTCTAATATGATGATTTGATGCTCAATAAACATTACTTGGTATTGAAAGCAGCTTAAACCTGTAAAGTCTTCCATGTAAAATATGTGACCCTAGACCACAAAAGCAGTCATAAGTAGCACGGGTATATTTGTAGCAATAGTCAAAAATGCATTGTATGGGTCAAAATTATAGATTTTTCTTTTATGCTAAAAATCATTAGGATATTAATTTAGATCATATTCCATGAAAATAATTGGTAAATTTCCTACCGTAAATATTTAAAAACTTAATTTTTGATTAGTAATATGCTTTGCTAAGAACTTAATTTGGACAACTTTAAAGGCGATTTTATTTTAGATTTAGAATATTTACATTTTTTTTGTTTTTTTGTACCCTCAGAGTCCAGATTTTCAAATAGTTTTATCTTGGCTAAATATTGCCCTATCCTAACAAGCCATACATCAATGGAAAGCTTACGATGTAGGAATCTCAGTTTTTTTTAAAAAACTGACCCTTATGACTGGTTTTGTGGTCCAGGGTCACATTAGTTTAAAGTCTGCATGAAATCAAAATTTACAATATTTATTATTTTAGTGCACATTGTTAGTCTTAAAGTGAACAATTAATCTGTGGTTAATCCTGAAAAAAAAAAAAAATTGTTTGTCTTGCTAATCTTTAATACAAATCTGATCATTTGGAATGGCATTTCTTCTCTGATGATGTCAGTTTGATGGCTTGGGCAGAATTTGCTTCTTTTTTTTTTTTACCTGACGGTTGGAGGGGTGTGTTTAAGGATATTCTGCCCAAGCCGTCAAACTGATGTCATCAGAGAAGTAATGCCATTTCAGAGTGGAAGTAAATGTTCAAATTTTGATTAAAGATTACCAAAACAAACAAATTTTTTCACCAGATTAACTTGCACAGATTAATTGTTCACATCAAGACTAGCAATGTGCGCTAATAAAGTCAATTTTGATTTCATGCAGACTTTAAACAAAAATCCAATTTGTTAAAGTGGAACACTTTACTGAACTTTTAGGCAAAATAAAAACAAAAAAAAATTTTGTATATATGTTTTTTGTTGTTGATGATGAATGTCATACTTGATATATCAGGCTTTTAAGATTTATGGAGCACACACACGAGGAGGTTTTGTTTTGTTTCCAGCGGTCCAATTGTTGTGGGGGTTGGGGGTGAGAGAACAATGTTTAGAAAACAGTGTTTAATGTCCAGTGGCAAGACATGCTGGTTCTTTTGTTTTGTGAATGTTTTCAGTTTGTTTTGGGGTCCAAGTTCCAGATGACGTTCAGTGGTAAGTCTTTCATTCTTTCTTTGAAGATCTGGTCAAACATTTCATTTTGTGCCACAGTGAATGTGTTCTTCCAATCTCCTACTGTGCCTGCAACAGCAAACCAATTAAAACAACAGAATAAGTGAAGGATACAACCTGTCTACACATTCCAAGACTGTAATCTTTGAACACTGACCTTTGCGCATGAATTGGGGCTTAAGCAGTCGATCTCCAGGAACAAATTCATAATTTGCCCTCGGGTCCTTCTTCATATTTTTAAAAGTGGCCTTCTCCACAATATGTGCGATAGCAGCGTCATCCAGATTTTTCCCCAAGAACTTGCAGATTTTCTCCACTGCTGTCCTGAGATCCTGAACGTGGTGCCAAATACATCAGTGTAAGGAATGTATAAATATAAATATAAAATATAGCTGCAAGCAGCGATTACCAGGGTTGAATTGCTTTAAGACATTTAAGCGCATTAGCAAAAAGAAATTGTGTATTATTTAACAAGCCTGTAACCAGCTAAATCAATAAATAAAAAGTTTTTTTGCAATTCCACGTAATTTTCAATAGAAATATGTTTATTAATATTTATGGCTGTTATAAGGCCATCTATGGTCTGATTTCCATAAAACTTGCATGCTTGTTTAGAATCACCAATCACATGAGCTCATCTAGTTTTGTGACCTTTTGAGTTTTTGTTTAGGATTTATAGGTTTTTGGGTATATTTGGCCATGCCCCTTTTTCAAATTACGCTTTACCCAAAAGGTAACATTCAAAAGTTTACTTTTTTTTTTCTTTTTTTTTTTGATAATTATTGATCTACAGAGTCCAGAGAATTGTACTGCAGTAGTTTTATTGAGGTTGAGTGAAAAACCTAGGACTAGTTCGCAAAAGTAGTTTTTTTTTTTAATAAAGTCATAATAATGACTATTAAACGATTTGATTGACAGCAGTGGTTCTTGAGGCAAAGTTGTTCAGAATGAGGAGATCTATGAATGTTGTGTGGACATGTGAAACACCACATGATTACAGAGGTCTAAAACTCGTTAGCGCCACCTGGTGACCGATTTCTTTCAAAATTCTTACGGACCTTTAGGACCATGAGTCAAACCAAATTGGAAGGCAAGCCAATTAGCCAACCAAGAAGGCAAACCTTTAGCCAAAAAAGCGTAATGGCTAATGATGATGCTGCGACTTTGGCGATACGCAGGGAAGGAGACCAGAGGTGTTTTTTTTTTTTTTTTTAAGGGGTCATATGATGCTATTTTAAAGATCATTATTTTGTGTATTTGGTGTAACAGAATATGTTGACATGCTTTAATGTTCAAAAAACACATTATTTTTCAAATAATGTACATTATTATAGTTCCTCTATGCCCCGCCTCTCTCAAACGCATTGTTTTCTACAAAGCCCCTCCTTCCAACAAGTGCAGTCTACTCTGATTCCCCTCCTTCCAACAAGTGCAGTCTTCTCTGATTGGCTAACTGACAGTGCATTGTGATTGGCTGAACACCACAAGCACGCATCGGAAAAGTAATGCCCCTTACCATAATTGCGAGCTTCAAGTTAGTTTTTCCATCAGTTCAAGCTCGAGAACACTTCCCATAACACCCGATGTACTTGTTACATCATAAGAAGAATGGCATCTACGCTAATATTAGTCTGTTTCTTTCTTATTCCGAGATCACCGTAGCCACCAAATCCAGTCCGTATCCAGTTCGGATGGTGGATCAGCACCTAGAGATGACCTCTACAGCCCTGAATGTCAGCAGAGACCATGTCAACTAGATGAGCCCCAGAGACAGATCCACAGTGAAGACCTTGTCACCTAGATGGCTGTTGGCACAAGACCACAGAAACCAGATGAGTCCTCTGCACAATCTGCCTTTTCTGCAGCCTGAAATTAAACCGCTAGTTTCGTCTAGCTAGACAAGAACTGGCCTCCCAACTGAGTTTCCTGACTGGTTTCTCCCAAGGTTTTTTTCTCCATTTCTGTCACCGATGGAATTTTGGTTCCTTGTCGCTGTCGCCTCTGGCTTGCTTAGTTGGGGACACTTCATTTCTAGCGATATCGTCGACTTGATTGGGGCTGCGCAGAGTAATTACTGTGCAAGGCAGCAAACTCATGAATAGAGGTAGCATAAACGTGAATAAGTCAGATGGCAGTTAGGAGGCCAAGGACTGAACGTCCAGCTTGTAAAACCTGGCGAAGGTATTCTCATATAGTTCCTGAATAGACATACCTCTCGACCACGCCCAGGAGGCGGCGATAGCCCTTGTTGAGTGGGCCCTAATGTGAAAGGGGCATTCCAAACCTTGGCTCGTATAAGCAGCCGTGATAGCGTCCACAATCCAGTGGAAAAGCCCCCGTTTTGATACGGCCCGGCCCTTCGCACAACCACCATAGCACAGGAAAAGCTGGTCAGATTGCCGAAAGCTGGCCGAACGGACGATGTAAATCCACAAATCGCACCGAAATCTGAGCGTCCGCATCATGTGAGGACGATCGATGACTCAGAAGACAGGGCAGACAGAGAAACAGTCTGCGCTCTGAAGGGGGTAGATAGTGATTAGGCACGTAGCCTGGTCTTGGCCGGAGAGTGATGCCGCAGTCACTGGGTCCGAAGCGAATACAGTCGCTGTCCACAGAAAACACGTGTAAATCCCTTATACGCTTAGCCGAAGTGAAGGCAAGAAGAAGTGCACTTTTGAGAGATGTCTCCTTCATATCAACAGATACTAAAGGCTCAAGTGGTAGTTGTGAAAGAGCTCTTAACACCACCTCTAGGTCCCAGGGTGGGGCTGAAGGCGGGCGCGGGGGATACAATCTCCCCGCTCCCTTAAGAAAACTCACCACCAGCTCGTGCCTACCGATCGATTGCCTGCCCAGCGGGGAACAAAACGAGGCAATCGCGGCCACATAGACTTTCAGTGTTGATGGTAGAGATCCACTATCCAGCCTGTATTATAGAAAACAGAGAACATCTGACACGGAGCAAGCAGTCGGGTCGATATGAACATCACGACACCATTTCACAAACACTTTCCATTTCAGAGCATACAAACGCCTCGTAGAGGGTGCCCGCGCCTCCGTGAGCGTGTCAAACACACGAGAATGCAGGGCAGCGCCACCAGCAGCTCTGTCAGGTCCGGGAACCAAGGATGGTTCGGCCAGTTCGGGGCGATGAGTATCACCGAAGCCCCCTCCTCCCTGATTCTTGCATAACACCAGTGGCAATCTACTGATTGGAGGAAACGCATACAGCCTGGCTGCTGGCCAGTGCGATGTCAGCGCGTCCCCCTTCAGCAGAGAGTGAGGCAGGGAGAAGAACAGCAGGCAATGCGCATTCTCGCTCGTAGTGAACAGATCCATCTCCGCTCTCCCATAGCAGGTTCAATCATCCGAACCGACTCGGGGTGCAACCTCCACTCTCCTTGAGGAATACTCTTTTTTTTTTTTTCCTTCTTTTTTTTTTTGAAGAAGAAAGCATGTCCGCCCCAAGTTCAGGAGACTGGGGATGTGCGCTGCTCTAATGGGGAGAAAGTGACGGTCCGCCCATAGCAGGAGATTCGCATGCTTGTTCAGAGCCTTTGATCGTACGCCTCCTTGATGATTTATGTACAAAACCACAGACATGTTGTTGGTGCGAATCAGTACATGCCGCTGTTACAGCTGCGGCCGAAAATCCTTTAGAGCTAAGAGCACTGCTTCCAGCTCCAAGCGGTTTATGCGCCACCGGCTCTGAGGTTCTGACCACAGCCCTGAAGCCGGCATGCCCTCGCACCCTGCTCCCCGGCCTCGAGTCGATGTGTCCCTTGTGACCACGACACTTGACGTCACAAAGCCCAGGGGAACCCCCCGGCTGAAGCAATCTTTGCGCCACAGCCTCAGAGCTTCGATGCAGCCGCGGGAGACCAAACAGCCCAAAGTCCACGCCATCCAAGGGACTCGAGATTTCAGCCAAAACTGCAGCTGACGCATATGAAGTAAACTGCCCCGTCTGAAATGGCGCAGGGAAGACAAAATGGCGGCAAGCGCTCCCGAGAGAGGCGAGCACGCATCTCCACTGCTTTTAGTCGAAGCACACTCCCAGATACGTTATATACTGACTCGGGCCGAGAATGCTCTTACACATATCCACACATAGCCTCAAGAATTCCAAGTGACAAAGCAGCTTGTCTAAATGGTCTATCGCTTCTTTTTCGAACAGGTTGCACAGCTCTTGTCTCAGGACCAGGGCATTTTGAGAAAATGTTAAGAGGCTGCACTGCGCCGCTGAAACAGGGTGGTCTGAATTGAAGGGCGTACCCACGCTCCATCACACTGAGTAACCAGCGCGAGATTCTCTGAATAGTTTTCCACGCGCTCAGGAACTGACATAGCGGCTTTAGCGGCTCAGTCGATGGATGCGCCAGCGAATGCTGCGCGGCCATAACCCGTGTGGGCAGTGGCTCTATACCGCTCTGAGGCGGGGCGAGCGGCGCTGTATTGACTGAGTTAGGAGGAAAGAGCTCTTTTGCTCAAATGTATGCATTTATTGAACATACACTATCACACCAATTTGAACAATTTGAGACAGCTTGCGGGATCCCCCTCTGGCCGTGGCGCCTCTTCCCGGGTCTCTTACATTTTTTCCTGCACATCCATCCTGGCGAGGGGCAGCAGGCGACCCTGCACTGCGATGAGCCATGCGCCATGAGCCATGCGCCAAAGAAGACCTTGATCTTGTGGTCTGCTGCTCTTTAACCGGTGTGGGCGGCGGGGCGAGTGGCGCCCGATCCCTGGCGAGGGGCAGCAGCGTTCGCGGGCCTGGCGACCCTGCACTGCGATGAGCCATGCACCAAAGAAGACCTTGATCTTGTGGTCTGCTGCTCTTTAACCGGTGTGGGCGGCGGGGCGAGTGGCGCCCGATCCCTGTGCAGAGGCATCTGCTCAGGGGCATCAGGTGACTCCTCGCCTTCGCGCTTTTCTGCGCAGAGGCATCAGGTGACTCCTTGCCTTCGCACGCCGGGACATAATGTGACTCACTGCCGCTCTGAGGCGGGGGTCGCTTTACTGTTAGCTAGTGGGTGAGCGACTGAAGCGCTTCATAGCAGGTCGCCGCACTGAAGCGGGGGCTCCATATCGCCTTGAATGAGTGAGAGAGCGAGTCCTCAAAAAATTCCTTTTCAAAAAATCCAAAATACCCAAAATTACGCCAAATCTGAGGCATGGATTCCAACGATATAAGACACTTGAGTCTACAATGGTTTAGGAGTTGTGAGCATTTTTGATCACTGTCGTGCCACCATCAGGCCGATTGAGGCGAGCCTTGGTGACGTTGTAGACGGTGTGAGTACTATCATCCCTCCAAGTTTCAAGTCCCTACAATTTATGGTTTGGTCTGCCTGATCAGTTTTAGGGGAGAATGTTGATGTTTGGACATTCTAACAATTATAATAGGGTTTTAGCACTACATGCTTGAACCCCTAAATATTCTGGATTAAAGGTGCCATAGAATGCATTGATACAATATTTTAAATTATTCTCTGATATCTACATAGAAGGTATGTGGCTTAGGTAAGGGCAAAAATTCTCCAGAAATGGTTTTACATGTGCATTTACAACCCTAGGATTTCTCAAAAGAATGAAATGGTCTGTTATTGGCTTATTTGGAAGGGTCATGAATAATAATGTTGAGCTCTGCTCTGATTGGCTGTATCACAGTGCGGCTCATTTCAGTAGCTCACAGCAGGAAGCAAACACAGGGAGGAAAATATATATTTCAGTACTTTCTCTCTCAGTTATATTGTTGGGTAATTATACTGTATATAAAATGCGGGCATCAGGGAGCTGCTATTAATATGCGGGGCACTGAAACTGCTTTCAAATGCATGATCGCTTTTTACTTTCGCGATTCGTAATTGCACGAACTCTGTTTATACTATGGAGCGGCAGTACTTCCCACACATTTTACAAGATCAGATGCTTGTCAGTGGTGCTCAGGATCTGTAAATCATTCGCCATCATCCTCAGTCATCTCTCCTTACTCTGTTTATGTGGTAAGTGAAATTGTATGTACTGCAATGTAACAGGCTACCGCTAGCAAGGAGCTAACCATGTCCCTTTAGTGGCTCACATTATTTTATTAAAATGCGTTACTTGCTTTCTGTGCCTTTCTGAATACAGACACCAACCCATCCCTGCACTTCACATCCCCTGCACAGCCTGGAACATAACATTTATTTCCATGATCTGCCATTTTCGCTGTTGTCCTCGCTTGTTTCTTCACAATAACGTTACCTGCAGAACTTCTGATTGTTCAGCTGGCAGCTGGCCTAGAACAATGGGCGGGTATATGCAAATGTTGGGGGCATAACTATTAGTGATCCTGATTGTTACGTCACAGTCGGTGTTATGTTCTGATTTGCCTATTTTTCAGTGGGCTTTTTTATTCACAAGATTTACATAAGAAGGAGGAAACAATGGTGTTTGAGGCTCACGGTATGTCATTTCCATGTACAGAACTCTTATTATTTTACTATGCCAAGATAAATACAGCTTTCCATTGTATGGCACATTTAAAGAACATCCTGCAAATGCTTTTGACATATTTTGAGGCTGTGATTACTCACCATGACCATGTCCTCAAATGACAGGAAAAGGATGTTGTACTGGTCTCTTTTACTGTACCACTCTCGGACATGATCAAACCAAGATCCTCCACCAACTAAAACATGAGGTATTAACTGATAATTCTGTTTAAAGTAACACCTACTGTACAAAGACAAATTGTCCTGAATTTGGTGTTTTTGTTTAACATGTTAAAAATATTCTAATGTGCTGTAAGTCTTACTATTTCCTGCCAGATACTGCTGCAGAAAGTCTTCAAAGCTCTTGGGTGTCTCAAGCTTGGCCCAGACGTGGCTGAAGTGATAATATGACACTGCATTGTCTTTTGGATTTCTAAGCACATACACGATCTGTTATTTAAAACACATGAAGAGCAGTGAGGCTTATCTTAGGCTTTATTACCAAACAAATGGCTGACATAGACTTTGCTCACAAAACATTATTATTGAAGAAATTATTACATTTTGCATAAGAGACTGCCTAAATACTTAACTTTCCTTTCTTGTCCCTAAGGCCTGGTGGCATCAGTCTGGGTGTGAGATGGGTGGCAAAGAACCGTGGAGATGAGCGCAAGGAATAGTCAGGTCGGCCTTCACGGTACTCTAACCAAGGCATCTTCTCAAGATTGTTGGGAAATTTTTTTTTGTCTGTGGCATCCTCACAAATTAAATTTATGATATTCTGTGTCCATATTGTACCTGAAAAATATGTTTCAGTATGTTACAACCAAAGAAATCTCACACACACATCTTTATAGTTAGCAGCAAAGTTAATGAGGGAGACTGGGACCAGTTGTCATGGCAGTTACATGTGGTGTTTACTAGTGCAGTATCTATTCAATTTGGAGTCAGTCTATTTATCTATAGACCTTTTTCCTAAGAAAACGATGAGCGCCAACATTTAACTTTATATTTTGTATATTTATACTTATACAGTACAAAACTTACTATTTTACATGTTTTTTAAAGACATGTAATCATCATTTTTTAAAGACATTATGCTCATCAAGCCTGGATTTAGCATATTTCATCAAAAATACAGAAAACAAAAAGTCAGGTGTCTGGACTGTCTGTGTCGTGTTCATTCCCTGCACCTGTGTTTAAGCAATTATCCTGTGTATTTAAGTTCCTGTCTGTGTGTTTCTCCCTTGTCAGGTCTACTTGTTGGATGTCGTGTGTTTCCTGTGTTCCTGTGGTGGAGTGTCCCCTGTGATTCCAGTATTAAAGACTGTTAAATGTTTCCAGCGTCCTTCCTACAGATAATCGTGACAAAAACAATAATATTGTGAAATATTATTACAATATAAAATAATGATTTTCTATTTTACTATACTTTAAAATATGTTTCTGTGATGCAAAACGATGATGCTGATGATTCATCAGCCATTACTCCAGTCTTCAGTGTCACATAAACCTAGCCTACATAAATCATTCTAATATGCTGATTTATTATTAATGTTAGAAACAGTGCTTAATGTTTATTTTATAACCTGTGATACTTTTTCAGAATTTTTAAAAAGATGTTTAAAAATAAAAATATGAATCTTTTATAACAATATAAGTCTTTACTGTCACTTTTTATCTATTTAACACATCATTGCTGAATATTACTGGGGGGGGTTTCTGTATTTTTGATCAAATAAATGCAGGCTTGACGAGCATAAGAAATTTCTTTCAAAAACATTAAAAATAGTAGGCTAATGGGTCCAAACTTTTGATCGGTACTATGTACATATTCATCAAACTTTATCTAAGGTAATCTCTTTTTTGTTTGATGAAGATGTTATTGTTGTTGTTATTAGAATAACAGTTCCAGAATACCATTTCAGTAAGTGCTTTTATCATTTTTTTCCTAGCTAGGTATGGGCAGGATTTCCCCCTCCCATTTAATCAATATTGACTACAGATATTGTCGTATTATTAATATCAATAATATGATATTATGCATTGCATCGTTACCATAAATATGACATATATATATACACACAAATCAAGTGGAACAGACAGACATGATCGCTAGTTATTTGAAACTGAAATTATAAGTGTTAGCGTATGTTATAGCAGTAAAATCATCAGCCGAATTTAGAATATACACCTGAGATCCTTTGTTTAAACCATTTAAAAAAATGTTCTAGTGTGTTTGCTTTGAATTTGCGTTGAATACAGACTTCTCTGCTTTTACGTTTGTAGCTATTTTGCTAGTCAGCAGCTCCCGGCGCGATGTCATGCATTTTACGCGCAAATTCAAAGCGTCTCGTCTGGGCGCGTCAACTGCGCTCGCGCTCCTTTAAACTCATAATAAAGCGGTCAATGATCTTTCCAGAAATTACGCTGACCGACAGAACAAGTTTATATTTAAAATATATTGCAATCACTCCAAAATAGATGACAACAACTCACACACCTACATTAGGAGCAACATTGCAACAAACTGCAGCATTAATTGGTTTAATTGCAGATGAGTGACAATTCAGCTATATCCAATGAACAATGAGGCTAGTATTTCTGCCCGTATAGGGGAAGTTACGGTTATGGAGGCCCCTCCTCAAAGCCCGAGGCCCTAGGCAATCGCCTGCTCTGTCTATACAAAACCGCAAGTCATTAGTTCATCGTATCATCATTACAGTAAATGCAAAATGGTTGATCTAGTTGTCATAAACTGTCAAGCATATTTTCTACACATTTCTATTAGACTTTTTTATAAATTTGCCATGAATTGTTCAAGTGAATCTTGACTTTCACCAATGAAGAGAATATAAATCAACCAATGACAAACCAGTACTCTGAAATAGCTCAAAGGTACATCTCATGAACCTTCACTTGGAAAGCATATACAGACAAAGGACAACACAAGAGTTACCAATTCTGACAGTGGACTTTCTTATTTTTATTTTTACCTTTGTGCCCATATTTCTTTTTCTTTTCTATTTCACAATGACAAATCATATCTGTGTCTGTGAATCATATCAATATCCCACATACAGTAATGTGTAAATTTGTACTTTTGAAATGGATATATGGCATACATAAGAAGTGCAGCCTTCTGCATTTCAGTACAGTAACTGTCATCTAAACTATTGCCATAGTTTACAACTCTAACAGAGTGCACTGTTATATTGACAACATGACTAAGCATTTTGCCTTTCTTGTTTGTGAACAATGACACAATGACTTTTCATTCTGATGGCAATGATATGTTCATTGACAAATACTTACTTTTGAAAGATGAACTAAACAGATTTTGTACTGTTTGTACGAATTGTTTTGAGAAATGCACATATTTCTTTGCAAATATTACAGTAAGGAAGATTCGAGAAATCCACCAAAGCGACTGAGAAAAACTGTATTCAGGTTTGAAACAATGGATCCAGAGAGACGTAAAGGAAAAGGTCAAGGACACCACAGAGGAGGAGGAGGAGGAGGAGGAGGAGGAGTAGGGAGTAGAGAAAGAAATGAAGGAAGAGGAAGAGTGGGAAATGGAGAGGGAGTATGGAGAGGAAGAGGAGATGGAGAAAGAGGAAGATGAGGAGGAGAAAGAGGAAGAAGAGAAGGAGGAGGATGACGACAACATGGAACAGCAAGAGGAATGGGAAGGGCAAGGGCAAGAAGACAAGCAGTCTCAGATATTTCAGTTGATGCGTGCCAGGGTTGGATCAGGCATGCAAGAGGATTTTACCCCCGCTGCCTGGCCAGGGCCAATATAGCCTGTGATGTTGAAGAGGTTCTTTGGCCTGTCCCAGACCCAAGATGGGATGCTGGTTCAGAATAATTATTTTTGTTCTTGTTTGCTGTATTGTACTGTACTCTACAGTACATTAAATTAAGGAATAAAACACTTGGGGAGTACCACAAGCAACACTTATTACTGGTTTTTGTAGTATTGGTTTGAATTGATCTCATCAGTGTGTAAAACATGTTGTAGTGTGTGTGTGTTTTTGAGGGTTTGTGTATCATGTCTGAGAGCAAAGTTTGGTTTTTCAGCAAGATTGAGTTGTTTTGAGTGGAGAGCTTAATTTTGACCTGAATATAGGAAGTTTGGGGAATTGAGTTAGAAGTTATGGATTTGTGTTTAGAGTTTAGAGAAGAGGCATAATTTCAAGAAATGTGTTTAAGCAATTGAGAAAAACTGTAACAGAATCTGTAATCATTGCCCCTCCTTGATGAAACCCAGTATAATACATTGTTTTATGTCAAGAAAAACACATTTTTAAATGGAAAGGTTGAAATAATTCTTAATCGTACCTGATTTGGGATACGTCACCAAAAAAACATCACTGTCACGAATCTCAAAATGCTGAAGAGAGTCTATGTACTCCGCGGTGGTTTCGCCTTTTGCAAAAACATAGCCCTTATATTTACATAGGTAGTCGCTAAGACTTTCCATTATGCTGCTGCACTTCTTTCCACCTGCAATGTGGAGAAACCAGTAAAAGCAGATGACCTTTGGAATCAGTGTGGAAGCAGAATTTAGTGTGCAAAAAGTGACGTCAGCCTGTTTCTTCATCCCAGGTTGGATGTTAATAATTAATTATATTAACACAGAGTAATATAGAGTCAATTTCACATATTAAACAGTATTATTATAACTAAAAAGGCATATTTAAACATCAACAGAGAATAACATGAACACTGTATGGGTAAAGTGTGATTTTATATTTGAGAAATACTAGTTTAAAATATAATAATATCAATCAATTGATTCGAAAATAAAGCATATATAAATTCTAAATAAAGAAAATATCATTTCTTAAACAGCATAAAAGTTAGTAAGCAACAGGTGTGGTTTCATAGTTTGTACTTTGGATATATATGACAGTAAAAGGGGCTATAAACACAGCGTGATCAGAACTGATACAGGATTGCTCTGGCAATGTACAGGAAAAACAATATTTAGATAAGAATACGGATGAAATATTTCCCAGTCAAATAGTTTTAGCTGTAACAGACAATCAAGTCATCAGGAAATAATCAACATTTTGTAAGGAGAGCAGCACATTTGACCAAGAAACACTGAACAGACTGGATCAGAATGGATGAGATAACAGAAATATCCCTCTGCCATGGTCAGTATACTCTTCTGAATAGACTGTTTTTACTAAATGTACTAAAGTTACTGCAGTAATGAGTTAAAATGTATTATTTGTTGCAAGATCATTGTAACCACAGGTAAAAACATGGACTGCAATGGTTTGTTCAGCGTGGCTGGTTTTTATAGTGCAAATGATGTGTTTGTTATGAAATTTAGAAACTATTACAGATTCTCTAATCTCTCACTCTCCAAACCAGAACTGTCAAGAATCCAAATAACTGCTTTACTACAGATAGACTATTACAATCAGTGTTATTACTTGAAATGTGTTTTATTTCATTTTAAAGAACTTGCCAATTTTACTCAATTTTCTAAAGGGATTGTTCAGTGATTATAGTAAATTTAAGACAGGTATTAGTTAATTTCAGATTCTGCTGTGTTGATCTTTTTAGTGACAGCCAGCAGTACAGTAACACCTTTTGTTTTGCCCTTTTAATCAAAAAAAGATTTCCATTACTGCTATTAATTTTTTTTCCAAACAGCACTGACGTCAATAGGTAGTCATGGCAGTGAAATAAAGTTATTCATCAGATGTTTGGTAATGTCAACAGAGGCAGACCTACAGTGTGCGATATTTGTAACACTTAATGAAAAAGACCTATCAACAAGGCATGCACCAAATGAAAAATTAATGAAGCAATTAGTGTCTACAGACCAGTCTGGTGTGTGTTTATTATACAATACTATTATCAAGGGAGCAATAATTTCAAAATCCAGCAGCTGATATTCATACAGCCTTTTTATTAGTCTTTACTGCTACCAATTCAGACCAAGCAACATAAAATTGACATGTAACTTAAACAGCTTATGGTAAATGAAATTTCATATGGTACTATAATTTCATATTATTTATGCTTACTGTTTCCCTTAAATGGCTATAGTATTACATCTATTTTGGTTTTACCTTTCCATGCTATCATGTACTGTTCAGTCATGATTGTAAAATAAACCCTGATGCCAAATAAATAAATACATGGAGATGAAATATTAATTTGCAGTGAAAGAGTTTTATAATTTTACCTGTATAATATCTTAAGAATTTAAACCTAAATTTAGGATTTCTGCATTTGAATTGCATGTATAATTTCCATCATTTACAGTTTCAACATTAACTTAACGTGATGCATATTTGTCAGTCATATATTATTAAAACAGGTAAGACTTCTGTATTACTACTAATAAACTGAATGTGTTTTAAATACACAATAACCAGGTTCATATATTTATCATCAGTCATTTCAATCTCATACGTTTTAAATAGCTGAATATTGCCTGTTCCACAGCTATGTATTGTTCCAATGCATTTAATTGTTTTGAACAAATTCATTCTCATTCTAATCAATTTGAATAAATGCATTTCGAAAAAGTGACTATTTAAATAAAATCAAATAGATGCAAACAGTTAATAATAAACTATGCCATGGTATTTATGACAGAAAAATGTCATAAATAAATATGCATTAAATAAGTTTCTGTTTATGTTAAAACTGTGTCACTGAAATGAATTCAATTTTTATATGCAATTTAAATACACAAATCTTAAGTTTAGCCTTTTGTCATGTCTATCTTTTTATTCACAGAACAAGGCATTTGTCTTTCTGACTGTCCTAAACTGAGAATTGTCCTGGTTGGAGTGACAGAATCTGGGAAAAGTGCTGTTGGTAATGCCATTATGGGCAAGAAAGCCTTTGACGAGGTTGGGGTAAAGACCCGAATGAGTTTCCCATGTCAGGGTCTTGTGAGAGGAGAGCAGGTGCTGGTGGTTGACACCCCAGGTTGGGAATGGTTCAACGTCAATGGCTCCTCTGCATCAGTATGGTCAGTGAAGAAGGAGATAATGAGAAGTATGAGTCTGTGCCTGCCTGGAGCCCATGCCCTACTGCTGGTGGTGCCACTGTCATTCTCGTTCTCCCAGCGTGAACGTCGTGCCGTGGAGGAACATATAGAGCTGTTTGGTCCAGAAGCCTGGAGTTACAGCTTGGTGCTCTTCACCGTCTTAGACAGAAAGCAGTTACGTGGCTCCACCTTAAAGCAAGAAGTGATGTTGAACGTTGAGTTACACAGGCTGATTGAGAAATGTGGAGGCCGTTTCCATGGTCTGTACAGCACTCCCAAAGCAGGGGAGGACCAGGTGGCTAGTCTTCTGACTAAGATCAAGAGAATGATGGCTACCAATGAGGAGACTATGCTCTCCAGTGAGAAGGTGTTGGAACAGGCCAGAGAAATGGAGAAAGAAGAGGTGAGAAGATTGACGGAAGAGCAAAAAAAATATGAGAAAATAGAAAAAGTGAGAGAGTTAAGAAGGTCGAGAAGGAAAACGGACCAAAGGGCAGTGGATGGTAAGACAATGTTCTTGTCTTTTAGGCTCAAGATATTAAACACTGACGTTAAAGGATGTTCTTCGTTGTTTTGAAAAATGAAAATATGTTGAGTTATATTTGTGTGAAAAGTAATGACCAATTTAAGAGAGAATAAAACCACTTTAAAACATTCAAAATTCCAAGTAAAATGTAAAACGTTAAAGGTGCTGTATGTAAGTTTTTGTCTCTTCTAAAGCCAAAAAACAACATAATATGTTTGTAGATTTTTCGGAAACATGTTATGTTTACATAGCTGTTTCTCTGAAAAATAATGCTAGTAATAATTCTACTCTGAAATGTGCGTTTCGGGCAGGTTCCGGGTCGGAATTGCAGTTCCCATTTCAACCGTTAGCTGACAATATTACATACTGCACCTTTAAATTACTTTTTGTTTTTACTTTTACATTTTCAGTTTCAGAAATGGTTTCATTTACTTCCCAATTAAATGTGTTTTAATTCACAATTCAAAACCTTCAAATCATATAGACAAAAAGATTAATTGACTGGAGCAGAATATGGCATGTTTTGTTTAATTTGTATTTGCCTCATATTTGAAGAAAGTTTGCACCACTGATTCTGCTGTTTAATAGCCTACTGTCAAGCTCCTTCGAAAGATGACTTGAAATCCTCCGAATTAATTTTGTTGGTGAATAAATAACAAAACAATGACAATATTAGTCAAAGTAGTGCCATATTTAATTCTTGAAAGAAAAACGAGGCTGTGACGGACGAGTGCATTCAATTGATTTTACTGTTCTTTAGAAGTGGGACAAAACAGGGTGCAAAATTGAAAAAATAAAACCTTGTGCTCAGACAAATGAAACTACATTTATGTATCTTATATGTACTGAGCTACGCTTTGATACAACCTCCCAACTTTTCTCTTTTTTTTACAAAATGTGCTTTTTAACTTGGACTGTGCAATATAATTTCAACTTTATCTTTAACAGCATTCAAGATGTTTTTAACATTTCAAAACACATTCTCATGTTAGCAGACAGATTACACTTTCACATGTGACCAACAATTCCACAACAAATATAAAATATCATAATGAAATATTATCAAAATATGTAACTGACGGAGGTGACAGAACTGACGCAGTTGACACATCTGACGGTGGTGACGAAAACCTGAATTTGTAGTCATTTTAACTATGAAATACATTGAATCATTAACTGTATTAAAACAAACACACCAAACAGTGAGTATGTTATTGTTTATAAAGCTTTTATTCAAGAGTCACATTTAAGTAATTTGATATATCATTGGAACACAAAATCTTATGGTGGTGACATCTGACGGTGTTGACAAATTTGGCATTTCTTTCACAAAACAAATGGAGTTCATGTAGTAACCATTTTGTTTTTTTCTGTTGATGCTAGGCTGCTATAATGGAACCTGCTTCAGGAGAATAAAATGATCTAAATATTTCAAATAATTTCCTCAGAAATTGGAAGATGGTGCTGACATATCATGGCTGTTACCAGAAAATATTAACATTAGGATTTAAAATATACTAAAACTATAAAACTTAGCAGAGCCTGTCTAACACTGATGTACTCTCCAGAGGAGGAATGTGGCAAGGGGGTCCTTTAGAGTGACAGCTGCCCCTGATATTCCCTGATTTTATTACATTTTAATGAATGTCTGACGGTGTTGACAAAAAGTGGGGACACAACTTTGAAACCTTATGAAACATGCATGTGTCACTGAAAACAACCTTGCTTTGATATAAGATATTAAGTGTCACTTTTGATAAAACAAGGTTTTTTCCATCATTAAAAAACATTTTTGTCCATGTTATAGCATATGAATTATTGAACCCTTCTCTGTGGACACACTGTTTTAGATGTAGTGAGAAGACAATAAGTGTCAATTAAATTGAATGGGATAATTCTGTTAAATACATTCTATTATTAATCCCCATAACATTTACAATTGAAAATATTTTTATATTTTAAACCTGATAGTAGTTACAATTGCTGGACATATTTTGTCCCATGTTTCAAGAATGACTGGTTTAACAAATTATGATTGTTCAGCTAAAAAAAAAAACGTCTTTTCCGAGAGAGAGAGAAAAAAAAACTAAATTAAACAGTTTTAAAGTTGTTAAAATTACGTGATACAGTGCGTGCCACTGTAAAGACTTTTTAAAGTCAGTCTGTCCCTCACAGCCTCGTTTTCATTCGCGTTAAATTAAATATGGCGTCTAGGTGAGTCCACCGATTTTCTTGACAGCAGCACTATTGCTCGTGTCAGTCACGCTTACAGGATGTTTTTCTTGTTTTCTACAGATCAGAGTTATTCAGCCAGGTACAATATGAGCAGTGACCAGCCTCTCAGCACCAGAAGTAGCTTTCGTGAGAGCTGCAAACAACAGTGAACTGCTTCCAGTGTTGCCAACTTCTTTCAATGGAAAGTAGCTAAAGCCAGTTTGAAAAGTCGCTAAATGTCGCTAAACGACGTCATACGCTAATTAGCATATTCATGACGTCATCACGTTGTATTGCCTTTTACATTGTTTGTCTCTCTGTGCTCACATACTGTATTTTAATGCAGCCAAATTAATAATAACTGTTTTCATTTATATATTTTACTGTTTCTGATGTCAGACAAAAGAATAAAATATGAAATAGTGACTGAAACGCTGCCCTTTAAGACTAACGTTACATCTCCCTTTCAAGACAAAATCTGCACAAAAATCCTGATTTATAATTGAGCCGTCTTCTGATTAAATCAAATACACAAAAGACGAGACAATTTCTGTGCTGTGATATCGGCTATATTTGCATGTAAAATTAGAGAAACAACATAATATCTATTTTAACTGAACGCGCTGCTCCTCTCAGCCGCTCGCTGAACAGAGCAGATGCAGAGAAAGAGGTGTGTACGCGCTGACCTCGCGCCGTTGCGGCAGTCCGAGCGATCACAGAGACTCGCTAAGGTTTGTCCAAGAAGTCGCTAGATTTGTCGCTAGTCGCTTTTTTGGAAAAAAAGTCGCTAGGGGGTCTGAAAAGTCGCTAAATCTAGCGACAAAGTCGCTAAATTGGCAACACTGACTGCTTCTTCTTCTTCTTCTTTGGTGTTTATTGGCGGTTGGAAACCTAGCTTATTGGTGCATTACCACCACCACCTGGAATGGAGTATGGATCATGATATTTGCTTGTATAGTAAATATAAATGAACATAAAAACCAAGCAAAACAAATAAATAAACTGGAAAATGAAACACAATAAATAACCAAAAAAACTATCAAAACGCTATATTCTTTTATATAATTTACTTTCTTTCACAAATTTAATAATATCATCATATAACTTACTAGCTGTTTCCCTTAATAGACCTGATAAAGTAAAGTCATGATGTTTTACTTTCTTCAATGATTGAATAAGATGACATCTCTCATTGATATATTTCCTACAATGGAGTAGTACATGCTCAACTGTTTTTTGTTGGCTACAGTGTATGCATTCCCCAGTTGGGTGTTTTCCAATTTTATATAGTGTACTATTAAGTCCAGTATGACCTATTCTCATCCGAGTTATGATACTTCCTTCTCTTCGATTCCTGCTCTCCCTCCTCCCAGCACCAACTTGTTTTTGTATATTGTATAAATGTCTACCTGTTTCATTATCATCCCAATATACCTGCCATACTGATTGTGCTTATGTTCTTATGAGTACTTTAGCTTCTGCTTTACTTAATGGGACCTGAAAATCTACTTGCTTTATTCTTAGAGTTTGTTTAGCCAGAATATCCACCTTCTCATTTCCTTCCACACCAACATGAGCAGGAACCCAAATGAAATGTGTAGAAATACCCATAACTTTCATATTATACATCTTACAGAATATCTCATTGATAATATCCATCCTAACTAATGACCTGCCTGATCGTATACTTTCAAGTGATGAGTAGCTATCTGATGCAATGACTGTGTTTTTTATTTTCTTCTCCTCTACCCACTGCAGGGCCAGTAATATTGCCAATAATTCTGTTGCAAACACTGACAAATGATTGGTTACTCTTTTCTTAATAAAACAATCTCTCATTGGAATATATACTGCTGCACCTGCAAATCCTGTTTCAGGATCTTTGGATCCATCTGTAAATAAAAACACTGATTCTGGATAATGTTCCTTGAAATAATTCTGGACTATAAACCATGTTGGAAGTTGTGCCGAATTATCTTTCAATTCCTGCTGTATATTGAGGTCAACATTTGGCAAAGGGAATAACCAAGGAGGAATGGAAGAAATTGAAACTGTATTACTGTACTGTAATTAGTGTAATCCTATATTTCTTGCCTTTGCATTACCTATCCATCCAAAACTAGTATAATTTGTTTCATTATGTTCCCAGCATTCTGTTAATAAACTTTTGACATGATGCAACTCATTATGTCCCTGGAGATTAACCCAGTACGCCATCATTAATTTCACTCTTCTGATTCTTAAAGGCATTTCTCCCATTTCCACCTGCATCGATGATACCAGAGATGTTTTAAATGACCCACTGCAGATTCTCAGAGCCTGAGCTTGCAAAACATCTAATCTCTTGAGGTTTGATTCTGCTGCTGACATGTAAGCTATACTTCCATAATCAAAAACAGATCTCATGAGTGCCCAGTATATATTTTGCAGAGATGATCTACTTGCTCCCCATTCCCGTCCTGATAAACAACGAAGTATGTTGATGACCTTTTTACTTTTATCGTTAATTTTATCCAGATGAACTTTCCGTGTCAGTTTCCCATCAAACCAAACCCCAAGAAACCTAACAGCTTTTACCTGCTCCAGAGGTTGCCCATAAAGTTTTAAAGAGAGGGGTATGATTTTATGCCGCCTTGAGAAGCAAATGACTTGTGTTTTTGTTACAGATAATTTGAATCCCCATTTATTTGTCCATTTTTCCACCTCTACTATTGC
This sequence comes from Onychostoma macrolepis, assembly GCF_012432095.1. Taxonomy (NCBI): domain Eukaryota; kingdom Metazoa; phylum Chordata; class Actinopteri; order Cypriniformes; family Cyprinidae; genus Onychostoma; species Onychostoma macrolepis. Next base: position 37,614,125 of record NC_081157.1, on the reverse strand, counting down.
AGCTTGTATTTTTTTATTCACATGTGATATATTGCGGCCTCTAATCCACAAAGCCCCGTCATCTGCATACAAAGATTTTCCTACATTATGTTCAACCTGAGTGAAAATGTCATTAATCATAATGTTGAATAATAGCGGACTACACACACTACCTTGTGGAGTTCCATTCTCTGCTGAATATACTTTGGAATATTCTTTACCTACCCTTACTTGTATTTTCCTGTGAAATAAAAAGTCCAGAATCCAATTATATGTTCTACCGCCAATTCCTAATGATTTTAGCTTTATCAATAATCCTTCTTTCCAGAGCATATCATATGCCTTTTCCACATCAAAGAAGACAGTTATAACTACTTCTTTATTGGTCTGTGCTTTCCTGATGTCTGACTCTAGACATAATACAGAGTCCATTGTGTTACGACCCCTACGAAACCCACTTTGATATGGAGATAAAAGAGCTTTACTTTCTAGGTAATACGTTATTCTCTCTGTCATCATTCGCTTCATGATTTTACATAAATGGGAGGTCAGGCAATGGGTCTGTAACTAGAAGGATCTGATGGGTCTTTCCCTGGTTTAAGAACTGGTACTATTATTGCTTGTTTCCATACCAAAGGGAGTTGTCCAGTATCCCAAATTTGGTTAAATAGTTTTAACACTATTTCCAGTGTTTTATCTGTCATTTGTGCCAACATTTTATAACGCACTCCATCTTTCCCTGGTGTAGTCTGTCTAGCACTAATGATTGCTCTTCTCAACTCAAACATGTTTAAAGGTAAGTCTAAAGGATTTTCTGACATCTTATTTTTCTTTAAAATATTAGGGAATTCCATTAATAAGGTTTTATTCCTACACTGCCTGGCCACTTCAGAAAGATTATCTGAGCTATGAACCTTCTTGAATGTTTGAACCAGGAGTTAAGCCTTTTCTAGATTGTTGACAGCTATTTTATCCCCACTGTTCAACACTGGCAATTCATAATTCCTTCTGATCCCCCCCATTCTTCTGATCATGCCCCATACATCTGATATTTGTACTTCTCTTCCAATACTATTGCAATATTGCCTCCAAAATGTACGTTTTTGTGCTTTTATTGTTTTCCTTACTTTTGCCTGTGCCCTTTTATACAAGATCAAAGTATCCTGAGAATGATGTTTTTTGAGTTGCCTAAATGCCTTATTTCTTGCTTTTATAGCTTCTTTACAGTCATTATTCCACCAGGGTACATTCTTGGTACATGTTACTCCTGTACTTTTAGGTATTATTTCCTCAGCTGACTGAATTATTTCATTAACTAGTTTATTATTAAATATATTTACATCCATCTGATTCTCTACTTGAAGTGTCAAACATCTCTTTTCACAAATTTCTTGAAAAACCTCCCAATTTACTTTCTCCAGTTTCCATCTAGGAATTCTCTTTTCCTTTTCATAGCATATCTTTGTTCCTATTTTAGTCATTACCGGGTAATGGTCACTTCCTACTGTAGTATGTTTGATCACACTCCATGTGCTAACCCCTGCTATTTAACTAGATACAAATGTCAAGTCAAGTGCTGTTTCTGTGTTGTTTATATTATTATATCGTGTTCCTTCTCCATTATTAATACACACCAAATACTTAATATCAATGAATTCTTCAATAAGTAGGCCATTTGCATCAGTACTCTTACCCCCCCCCTAATTAATTATGTGAATTAAAATCACCACAACATATAACACTGTCTCGTATTGATCCCACTACATCCTCTAAAACATTCTGACTCAATTTTTCACACGGATTATAATAATTAACTATATCTATACAACCTCTTTCAGTCCATATCTTATTTATAATTGATTCATAATCTGTATTTATTTGTACTACCTTATATTTCATCCCATTCTGTATAAACGTTGCTATTCCTCCTCCTCTGCCGTATTCTCTGTCATTCCTAATTACATTATATCCCTTTATTATGAAATCCAATTGTGGTTTTAACCATGTCTCCTGTATACATATTATATGAGGTTATACTATCAATATACTTCTTAAATTCTTGACCATTAGCAATTAAACTAACAACAGTGAACGATGGAAAGGACCTCACTTAAAACACACTGCAACTTCCACAACTCACCACCAGAGGCCATCATCACTTCGCATCTCCATTCACCACAGAGTGATAACCTGTGACACCAAACCAACTGACAAATGAGGAACATGAACTTAACAGCACTTTGTAACTTTAGATAATGATTTATATGATCTAAGCTCAGTCATAATATAGTGTCGCAATATTTTGCATCTAAACTTATTTCCTTGTTGTGAAAATACTGTCATGGTAACAAAAGAATCATGACCCACAACATTCTGCTGTACTTTTGCCAGTTTTAGGGTTTCAAAAACATTTAAATCTTGAAATGTGTATGCTAAATAAAACCAGGATTTTTGGTGACATTTTAGTAGTGAAGCTGAATCTTTAATGTTGCATGTTGCATAAAGTTGCATGTGTTTCTGTTTTTCTGGTTGTCTTTGAGGAATTAAAAAAAAAAGATGTTATTTTTGTTTTTTGCAAGATGCAAGATTTATTCCTCTGTTGAAATCAGTCTGTGGCTTTCAAAATTTCCCTTTATGCTTATACACTCATTTTATCATATCACTATCAGTGATATATACAGTGGGTACGGAAAGTATTCAGACCCCCTTAAATTTTTCACTCTTTCTTATATTGCAGCCATTTGCTAAAATCATTTAAGTTTTTTTTTTCCTCATTAATATACACACAGCACCCCATATTGACAGAAAAACACAGAATTGTTGACATTTTTGCAGATTTATTAAAAAAGAAAAACTGACATATCACATGGTCCTAAGTATTCAGACCCTTTGCTGTGACACTCATATATTTAACTCAGGTGCTGTCCATTTCTTCTGATCATCCTTGAGATGGTTCTATACCTTCATTTGAGTCCAGCTGTGTTTGATTATACTGATTGGACTTGATTAGGAAAGCCACACACCTGTCTATATAAGACCTTACAGCTCACAGTGCATGTCATAGCAAATGAGAATCATGAGGTCAAAGGAACTGCCTGAAGAGCTCAGAGACAGAATTGTGGCAAGGCACAGATCTGGCCAAGTTTACAAAAAAATTTCTGCTGCACTTAAGGTTCCTAAGAGCACAGTGGCCTCCATAATCCTTAAATGGAAGACATTTGGGACGACCAGAACCCATCCTAGAGCTGGCCGTCCGGCCAAACTGAGCTATCGGGGGAGAAGAGCCTTGGTGAGAGAGGTAAAGAAGAACCCAAAGATCACTGTGGCTGAGCTCCAGAGATGCAGTCGGGAGATGGGAGAAAGTTGTAGAAAGTCAACCATCACTGCAGCCCTCCACCAGTCGGGGCTTTATGGCAGAGTGGCTGACAGAAGCCTCTCCTCAGTGCACATGAAGACACATGAAAGCCTGCATGGAGTTTGCTAAAAAAAAAACACCTGAAGGATTCTCTGGTCTGATGAGACCAAGAGAACTTTTCGGCCTTAATTCTAAGCGGTATGTGTGGAGAAAACCAGGCACTGCTCATCACCTGTCCAATACAGTCCCAACAGTGAAGCATGGTGGTGGCAGCATCATGCTGTGGGCGTGTTTTTCAGCTGCAGGGACAGGACAACTGGTTGCAATCGAGGGAAAGATGAATGCGGCCAAGTACAGGGATATCCTGGACGAAAACCTTCTCCAGAGACTGGGCCGAAGGTTTACCTTCCAACAAGACAATGACCCTAAGCACACAGCTAAAATAACGAAGGAGTGGCTTCACAAAAACTCCGTGACTGTTCTTGAATGGTCCAGCCAGAGCCCTGACTTAAACCCAATTGAGCATCTCTGGAGAGACCTAAAAATGGCTGTCCACCAACGTTTACCATCCAACCTGCCAGAACTGGAGAGGATCTGCAAGGAGGAATGGCAGAGGATCCCCAAATCCAGGTGTGAAAAACTTGTTGCATCTTTCCCAAAAAGACTCATGGCTGTATTAGATCAAAAGGGTGCTTCTACTAAATGCTTCTACTTTATAAATTGAGCAGATCTCAGTAACGCTTACATTTTACTAGCATGAATTATTAACAAGTCAGAAAGCTTAAAAAGACAAGTGCTGCTAAATGATCAGTGTTGCAGGACAGAAGATCTAACAGGAATGTATGGAGTCATTCCTTTAAAGACAAATATTTAATGTTCATCTCAATTCTTCTTGAATCTTAAAGTACTTTAGCAGAAAATCACTCTAAACCTAATTTAAGGCAGAAAGAGTTGCTCCACCACTTCCTGGCTCTTCCTAAATCTCCATATTCCAATGCATAAGGAATCATGGATCTTCTGCCAGGCCTCTAGCTCAGATTTCCACAGAGCTGCTCTGGAGCGGATGAGCTGAGAGGCCTCACTCTTGCTCCCTTTGGCCAGACTTACACTGTCTTTGCAAATAAACAGGACATCTAAGCCAATGAAAAGGGCATTTAGAGTGATGAATCCAGCTCTAGCAGACTTTGAGAGCGCTAGTGGCGTCCCTTTCGCCAGCTGCCCAATGTCGGGCAGGTCTGCAGCCAGTTTGGGAATGCTGCGAGCACTCTGAGCCTCCTGGAGCCCGACCTTGGCTGCAGTTACAATCACCTCCTCACTTTTGAGAACTTTGACAGCTGAAGCTGCATCTACCAGGACATCAATATTTCTGGCCACTCCTCCTGCACGAGCTATCAACTGTCCTGCTCCAAATATATCTACAACATCAAGCCCCTCTAAACGCTCCTCACTACTGGCCTGCTCCAGACAGTCTAGAATCTTGCCCACATCATCCATGTATCTCTGGAAAATGTTCTGTGCATTTTTCCCATGATGGCTGTTGACTGCTGCCTCAGTGATGCCTGTGACGAGACTATTGACACCACTGGTCACCCCCAGACCAACCCCGGTCAGTGTCAGAGCCAGTGACACTCCTGCAGTCACAGGGGCAAGAGCGAGACCAACAATGGACAAGACTCCCCCTGCTATCCCCACTGAACTGCCAGCCACAGTGGAGATACTGGCCCCCATCTTCATCCTGTCCAGCTGGACTGCGCTCTCCTCCAGATCTGACAGGAACTGCTCCATTCTAGAGCGACGCTGACTGAATACACCAATGAAGCGCTGAGCATGTTCCTGAAAAATGAAGGTCAGCCTGGTGTGCTGGTCCATCCTAGACAATAACAGGAAAGATAATAGTTTACAGTCACCATTGACAATGCACCTGAGAGTGAAGAAAGTAGCTGATCATGATACAAAAAAGAAAGGTCTCACCTTATTTTGCACAACTGCTTCAAATGATTAAGCATTTTTTGCATGGAGTCCTCACTTAAGTTCAAGCTGAACTTCACTAGAGGCTCACCCTTCTTAAGTCTGTGAAGAGTTTCAGAATTATTAACACTCAACCAAACTTCACAAGGGATGAAGATGTTTGCATTGTACAGAAAGATAAAAGCATGACAATGCATCAGTCAATATATTAAGACATAAATTGATTTAGTTTTTTTATTTAGTGCTAATTTAGTTTTTATAGCACAAAAGTAAAAATCATGAATTTATTAAATTATTTTTGCAGAATAAATAAAATGCATCTGAAATTATTCTTAAGTACTTATGTTTTGAAAAGGGTGTCATTACTGTAAAATAATAAATCACATGTTCTATGTAAAGCTATGCATTTTGCCAATTTAGGCCAATTAAATAATGACAGACAAGTCAAATTAAATAATTCCAGTCAAAGAGGTGCAATTGAAAAGCACTATAATTCTATGAATTATCTATAGGCATATATTTTAGTGTTTATCATAAAAACTAATAAACTATGAATTCAGGGGTTTGAAGATGTTTGAACCTTACCCCATCTTAATGTATTATTTATTATCACTTACCTATCGATATCTTCAAACCACAAAACACTCTTAGATCTGTGAGAAAAAAATAAATGCATAAAAATATGAATAACTGATGAAATTATGGAAGCCTTAGATGATTTAGTAAATACCACTGAGATAATTCAATTATCTGTTATTCAATTATTAAGATTTTTATTTAATCAAATAACTTTTAAAATCAAGTTACATTTCAAGAATGTCAGAAACTTACTTCTTCTCCATCTTCTCACAGATCTGTTCAGTGATACGTATGTATTTGTCTAGTTGAAAGGCCAGGACATCCAGGTTATTGAGTGAAGGAAGGAAGAAGATTTCTGCATTTCGTTTAAAGTAGATGAGAAGAGGAGAGGCCATTCTGGCAGCTGTGATGACTGATCGCACACTTTCAGGACTCTCTCCTTTTGGCAAGAAGCTCCGTCCAGTGAAGACAAACAGTGAGGTGACTGTGAGTTTCTCCACTGCATCCAGAAAGTGGTCAAGTTTCTCCAGCCCCTCAAGCGTGTCCTTCAGGACGGCTCCCAGTTCCTTCTCCAGCTCCAGATATCTGGCGTCAGCTGTGACCTGAGTTAAACCACTCCACAGATATTGCCCAAACGCCTTGGCTTTGTTCTCGGAGTGCCGAACATGGTCAAACTTAAGATTGACTTGGTCTGCTCTGTCCTTGATGTCTCTCATGTTATCCAGCTCTGTCTCTCTCTGAAGGGACCATTTTTGTTGTTTGTCACAGAAGTCCCTTACTGTCGAAATGCAGATGAATGTATCCTCTACATAATCTGACAGGAGCTCCTGTAGTTGCTCCCTAAGTCATAGAATCAAAACAGAGGAATAAATAAGTAACAATAATATTTCTTATCTGAATAAATATGTGATTAATGCATTTTAAAACAGTCCTGGAATTAGGGCTGCAACTAACGATTATTTTAATAATCGATTAATCTGTCGATTATTTTTTCAATTAATCGATGAATCGGATTAAAAAAAGAAAAAAAAGAAAAGCATTCATTTCCAACCCTTTATTCAAAAACAGAACTAAAATCTTTAGAAAGTGCACAAACATGTTGCTCCTTTAACATCCCTGAGCTGTTATAATAATAATAAAATAAAATAAAAATGGACTAACATGGGACACAACGACACAACGAATCGATTATGAAATTCGTTGCCAACGCTTTTAGTAATCGATTTTTATCGATTTAATCGATTCGTTGTTGCAGCCCTACCTGGAATAACAGCTTAAACTACTAAGTAGGTCATCCTCAGCTGCCATACAAAACAATTCTGAAAAGAGCTATTCTGTAGTTTATTTTAAGATAATATCTAGGTTAAGTTCTTCACTATAGTTTGTCAGTCTATAGTTCAAGTTCAGTTTCATAGTTGGGTTTTGATGTTACAAGCTCGCAGACATATTTGGCAAAGAACCTGATTCATGCTATGGTTATCACCAAATATTCCTATATAGTTCAAGAATCTGCCATTGAACAAAATTGTACTGAAGGACCAGGACCACTAGTTTGAACATTGGAAGGATGTGTTCCCCTAAATGTCTAGGGTGGTCACAGTCCTAATTAATTGTATTTGTTGCTGACACTACTTTTATATATTTGGTATGTACATAGCATCCAGTATATAAACACACCTGTATAGCTCAATAAATGTCAAACAGTATGCACCCTTTGGTCATAAATTTTTGGTCAGACGTCCGTCTGGTCCAGGATGTTGAAGGATCATCAAGAGGAAACACTGGCAAACCGCCATCAATGCCAATAAAGCCACATTTTGTCTGTGTATGTGTGTTTTAACTACTAAAACTTTGAAATTTAAAACCTGCGGTTTCACTGACCACTTTCACTTTAATCAAACTCTTATAGCTAAGCCACATAGAAAAATAAATTATTGTTTAGTTAAATAAGACAAAACTAATATTGTATACTTTTTCACAGTGCAGAACCCAGTTATTCAACAATAGTACAATTTACATTAAATTTCAACAAACAAACAAAACTATACAGCTAGCAACATGAAAAAAATTAGCTAGGCTAAGTTAACTAGTTTTTCTGCATTCCAGGTTGTTATGTTTTGTAATGTGATAGTAGTTAACCTGAAGAAAACTGTTTAATTCCTTAAACTTCGCCAGACTGGTTATAAACGATCTTACACGTTAAAGTCTAAAATACGTTTTAACGTGGTTTACACTTTGTTTGTGTGTGTGTGTGTGTGTGTGTGTGTGTGTTTCTCCCTCTGTTTGAGAAATATGGCTTTTGAGGCTTTTTATTTTTGACTTAACTTTGTATGACTAATAAATAAGACTGTATTTGATTTAAAGATTACAAATAATACTCACCTGGTGCCCATCGTTTTTCGAAGTAGTCTGCAGATGGAAATTTGTGCTACTGACACTTGCCAAACTGAGGTGAGAAACCTAGAGAGAAATATTTTGTTTTTGCTCCTCAGGACGGAGGTTTAAGTTTCGCTTTCTCCTCTCCATTATCGTTCCTCCGCCCGTCGCCACAGAGGTTCAAGGGTTCAAAACAAGTAACAACCGGTTAAACGCACTGGAAACAGAAATGCTACTTTACTCATACCACTCGCCTGTTGGGACAATAGCCGCTTTTCCACTGTCAGGCCAGTGCGAGTCAGTGCTTTAAACGCGCCGGTGTCCTGACATTTTATCCTACCCGTCAGATTTTCCTACCAGGGCTTACTGCGCATGCGCACATCAATATTGCGTCTTTTTCTCACGCTGAACAACAATATTTAATGTATCCGCATTACTGTAAATTACTGACATTAATAAAACAATCTAATAGGTAGAAAAAAATATTTATTGTTGGTTTCCGGTTGCTGTATCCCTTCTAGCCACAACTGCGAATATTACACACATAATTACTGTATTTGCATTACTGTAAGGTTTAGGGTTGTGGTATGTGTAGACATTAATAAATCATAATTTGACAAGTAGCATTTTTCATTGTCGAATTGTACTACCTGCTGTTTTAATAGCCTCAGACCTGTAGCACCAAGCCCAAAATCACGATGCGTTTCCACCATAATGTTTGCGTTTCCAGCAAACATTTAAAACAAGATCTGATTAATGTAATTCTTATCATTAGTCTTCTCCACTAGTCACCCTTATTTACCGATGCGCGATGTTACAACAGAAAGCCTGTCATTCATTCAGTGCTTATACTGTTGATGAGAACCAAGAACAAAGCCATACCGTGACTTGTAATGCTCAGGTGAAACGCTATAGTAATACTATAAATCTGTGGAAGCATTTGATATCACGCATAAGGCGCCATGATTTCCGCAATGAATGAATGGCGGATGGCGCGATGCACTGTTTGTTTACTACACACATACTAAATCGCGGACGACGCTTGCGGTGTTTTCATCTTCTGCCGTCTCACTATATGATGACATTAACACACTGCTGCTCTGAGAGTCATTTCATTAGCATTTTACAGTTTAATTTGAGAAAACTACTGTCATACCACATTTTATAGGGCCCTATTATTGTTTAAGGTGAATCTTAAACATGAGCATCAGATTAAATGTCGCAATGAATGATCCAAGCTACAAACTGGAAATAGAACGAATTTAATAAACTCAAGTTATAATTATCCTGGTAGCCTTCAGTAAAAGTGTCTAAAATGATTAAGCATGAATATTATTATTTTTTTAAATATTTTTTAATTCAAATTGACAGAAATCTTTTCCAATAAGTTTAAACTGATTTTTATATTTTATGGGCCCTGCATACATTTTTGTCTTTAATGTGTAGGCACTTGAAGCCCAGTGCCCAGTATGCACAGGAACATTTCCAGTGTCAGAAGTAGAACTGCCATGCCAGCTTTTGTGGAGAAAGGTAATGGTAATAGTGACTCACATTAAAAAAAAAAAAAAAAAGCTTTAAAAAAAAGCTTTAAAAAAAAGCTTTAAAAAAACACCTAAAAGGGACACTTAAGACTGGAGTAATAATGCTGAACATTTTGCTTTATTGTTTTTAGCTTTATATACATATAATTTTATTTATTTATTTTTACAGTAGCCCAGGGCCCCGCAAAGGCTTATTTTGCGTCTGCAAGTTTGCAGCAGCCAGCAGACACACCCACCTTAACGACTTCAATATAATCACTTATCCTGCCCGAAAAGACCATAAACATTGCAGATAACATCTGAATTAATTTACATACACGTAACATAAAAACGGATCCTGTGTGACTGATATGATTCAAATCAGTTGATTTTAGGTCAGTGTTTTGGATCCAGTCATTATATATCAATGGTTTAAATATAGAATTAAAAAAAATCCATGAAGGAGGCTAACCTCCCTTGGTTTATCAACCAATCACCAATGCTTGAATGGCTCTGAACCGCCACTGATTATGACATCCTTCAATTAAAAATATAGGTCAATGACTATATTTATATTCAATATATTTATAATCATTTAAGACAGTTATAATTCAGTTGTACCTACTGGATTTGTGTTACTTGATTTGTCATTATTCAGTCATTTAAATAAGTTGTATTTTATATTGATGACAGAAAGAAAAAGAAAGAAAGAAAGAAAGAAAGAAAAAAGAAAGAAAGATGCATTTCACTGAAAAAACAAGAAGTGGCTGTTTCCGAGCTTAGGCTGGTTTTAGCTGTTCTGTTTTTTTTCAGCAGGGGTGGGGAATTATTTTGCTTAAGTAGCGGGGCAATATAGCCTTCTTTCATGGTCTTCAGTTTTGTGCTATAATAAACAAATTAGCAAATGTTTACATTTATTTTCCATAATAATACTGTATATAGGATGCTATGCATCATCATCACCCTGTACATGCTAAAGTCATCAATGTCAAATATGTAACAAAGTTTTTGAATTAACCTTTTTATTACATTGCAAATTTTAATTGCAATGTAGTTGCTATATCAGATATATATGTGCTGAAATACTTTACACACCTGGTGTCCATTCCTTAGTCCTGAGTTTAATCACATCTGCAGGTGAAACCTCTAACTAGAAACTAGAGGGAACGGTCCAATTTATGCTCTGGAAGTAATAAACTTTCACTTTTTCTTTCTGCTTATATTGCTCTGCAAGTCATGTCAATACAGAAGCCTGGTTTTTACAGGATAGCATCCTATAACTTTATACACAGTTGTGCTCAGAAGTTTACATACCCCATGTAGCACCTGTAATTATCATTTGAAAAAAAAAAAAAGAGGTATCTTAAAAAGTGCATTTTGTTTTTTTATTTATTACACCTGAATAAACTATTGATGTAACAGATGTTTACATAGCCTATTTCAAATAAGATCAAAAGCAAAGAAGCTAGCAAATCTGAAGGTGTTTATTAAACAGTTAACTAGTAGTTAACTATAGTTGACTATAAGTGAGGTGGCATACTATTGTCACAGATCGGCCAGGCTCACTCACCACCCAATCACAGTGCACACCCTCACCTGATTACTGATCGACTTCCACTCCCGAGTACAGTCCAATGAAGACTTCCTCTCCAGCCCCTGAGTCCGCTCCAGTGCCGGCTCCAGCCCCTGACCAGAGTTGAGAGAGAGCTGCTGTTCCCACATTCTACCCAGAGAGGGCTCCAGTTCCCAAGTCCAGCCCAGAAAGGGTTTCTTTTCCTGAATCAAGCCCATAGAGGGCTAAAGTTCCCCCGTTTGGCCCAGGGAGGGCCACAGATCCCAAGTCCAACATAGTGTCCGTGGCCATAGGGGTTGAGCTTGGGACCTTGGACAAGGCCACGAAGGCCCATCGGCCATGGCCTCCTGAATGGCTGGCTCCTCTATGGCCTCCTGAATTGCCAGCACCTCCCTGACCTCCCGAATGGTCAGCACCTCCATTGCTCCCTAAGTTGCCGGCACCACCTACTTAGAGGTGTCCTAACCTGCATGTACCACCCTACTCACCTGTTAGTTCACTGCCACAGCTCCAATACGCCCACCCTCCCTCCCCGGTTGGATTCCTTTTGGTGCGAGGTCACGCCTTCCGGGAGTGGGAGGTACTGTCACAGATCGGCCAGGCTCACTCACCACCCAATCACAGCGCACACCCTCACCTGATTACACACACCTGCACTGCATCTGCACCCCCATCTAGATGGCTTTATAAAAGGGATAATTAGGGTATAATTAAGGAATTTTATCATTTTAGTAGCTTATCAGGATATAAAATAAATTGGAGCAAATCTGCTTTAATGCCAATTAACAATGTTAAAGTTAATTCTTCTATTCCCTCATTTATTCCCCCGCAGGAGGACTGGCTGTACAAAATTTTGAATTGTATTATTGGTCATTCCAGCTTAAGACTCTTCATAATTTAGTTGATCCTCAATTTACAGTTTCTTGGAAAGTGATTGAAGCTGACAAGGTTAAACCAAATAGACTCCAATATATTTTATTTATTGGCACAGGAAAAAAAAGGGGATAATTATAAATTTGGTCCGGTTGTGGCCAACTCTATTAAAATCTGGAAAACGGTTGAACGTCGGATAGGAGGACCCTTCAAATTTTGTAACAGTACACCTTTATGGCACAATTTTACATTTACATTTAGTCATTTCGCAGACGCTTTTATCCAAAGCGACTTACAATTGGGGAATACATAAAGCGATTCATCTTGAAGAGGCAATCAGACAGACGAAGTGCTTGCAACACCAAGTCTCAGGCATTGTTCAAATAAATACAAACTACCAAAGGAAGGAATAAGTAAAGAGAATTTATAATTTTTTTTTTTTTAAGTTTAGGATGAAGTCAAGTGCCGTCGAAAGAGATGAGTTTTCAGTTGTTGCTTGAAGATTGACAGGGATCCAGCATTCCGGATAGGGGTGGGAAGATCATTCCACCAGCCAGGAATGATGAACGAGAATGTTCTGGAGAGTGATTTTGAGCCTCTCTGTGATGGTACCACGAGGCATCGCTCACTAGCAGATCTCAGATTTCTGGAGGGGATGTAGTTTGTTAATAGAGAGTGCAAGTAAACGGGTGCTGAGCCAGTGGTTGTTCTATATGCAAGCATCAGTGTCTTGAACTTGATGCGAGCTGCGACTGGTAGCCAGTGTAGGGAGATAAAGAGAGGTGTAACATGGGCTCTTTTGGGCTCGTTGAAGACCAGTCGTGCCGCTGCATTCTGAATCATTTGTAGAGGTTTGACTGTGTTTGACGGAAGTCCAGCCAGAAGAGCATTGCAATAGTCCAGCCTAGAAATGACAAGGGCCTGGACAAGAAGTTGTGCAGCATGCTCTGTCAGAAAGGGCCTGATCTTTCTGATGTTGTATAGTGCGAACCTGCAAGATCTAGCAGTCTTTGCTCGATCCGCATACGGAAATCGTCCATTTGTCCAACCTTCTTGGTCTTCTTTAGGTGTAAACACGTGCGGTGATATATATATGATAACCAGGGCCTATGTTCATTTCAGACATTAAGAACCAAATTTTGTCTACCAGCATCCGCATATTTTGTCTTTCTTCAATTACATTCTGCTCTCAAAGCATATGGCATTCCTTGGTCTTCTCCCATTTCCTCTCATCCTATGCAGGACTGGATTGCACCATCTGCTGGTCGGCCATCTGTTTCTTTAATATATAATAAGATTATTGATTGCATTACAAAACCTCTTTCTATTAAAACTATTTGGAATAGGGAATTATCTGACCTTAATTTATCTGTCGACTGGGAGAGAGTGTGGTCTAATCTCAGTTTAACATCTAAAAATCTGGCTCATCGTCTTATTCACTTCAAAATCATTCATAGAGCATACATAACTCCTTACAAAAGATTTAAAATGAAACTACAATCAAATCTCAACTGCCATATATGTAATACTACATCATCAGGTACTTTTCTGCATATGTTTAGGAATGTCCCGTCGTCATCAGTCTATGGACACATGTTAACCTGGTTTTATCATCCTTACTGCAAATTGATTGGTCTGTTAACCCAAGTGTGTGTCTTCTTAATGATGACTCTGGTCTCTGTATAAGTTCAATGCAAAAGAGAATGTTGTTTGCTGGTTTTACAGCTGCGAAGAAGACTATAATACAGAACTGGTTTACACCGCACATGTGTGGAAAAGCATATTGGATCCGTAGCCTCCTGCAAATAGTGACTTATGAACGTACAACAGCACGAATCAATGGGGCCAAGCCTTCTACCATTGATGCTTGGCAGTGCTTTCTCTTTGATATACGTGACTGTATAAAGGAGTGATTTTTGTGTTTTTCTTGTCCTTCCCTCTCTCCCTCCCTCTGACTGGACTTTGAGATATTGAGTATGTGTCTGTTGTTTTTTTTGTTTTTTTATGTATGGAAAAAAAAAAAAAAAATTTTGATAACAAAATAAAAAGATGGCTTTATAAGCACACACCTCACTCCACTCCAGTGTCCGGTCTCGTTCATACGAAGTGGACTCTCTATGCCACTCCAGCTATACTTTGATGTACTTACCTCCTGTGCACCTCTCCAGCGTGTGTCTACTCCCAAGTCTCCGTTGTGTCTCCCTGGATTGCTCCATCAAGGTGTGTGCTGTCATCCATTCCTCCCCTGTTGTTGCCACGATCTCCTGTAAGGAAAAGACTTTGATTACTTTCCTCATCAGTACTGTGAAACCTCTGCATTGAAATTCCCACTTACCTGCCATTGACCCATTTACAACTGTTGCTGTTAATAAATGCCATCTGCATTATTCTAATCTTCTGTGTGAGTCTCCTTCCGTAACAACTATTTTTTCCATTTAATTTATTTTAAGATAAAAGAACAAAATGCACACATTACAAAGCCTTGCAATAATTGTGTAATCTTGTATAGGGGAGTATAGTCAAAGTCCCTTTAAAGGGATAGTTCACCCAGAAATGAAAATTCTGTCATCATTTACTCACCCTCAAGTAGTTCCAAACCTGTATGAATGTCTTTGTTCTGCTGAACACAAAGGAAGATATTCTGAAGAATGCGGGAAACAGAGCAGTTCTGGGGCACCATTGACATCCATAGTATTTTTTTTTTCCTACTATGGAAGTCAATGGTGCCCCAAAACAGCCTGGTTACAAACTTTCTTCAAAATATCTTCCTTTGTGTTCGGCAGAACAAAGAATTCATACAGGTTTGGAACTACTTGAGGGTGAGTAAATGATGACAGAATTTTCATTTTTGGGTGAACTATCCCTTTAAGGCAAGTCATGTCACTCGGTGGTTATCTTTGAAACGCCTCACAGGCGTGCAAATGCAGCTCCTTTCTCTTTGAATGGGGAAACATCAAATTCTCCAAAACTGTTCGCCAAGCTTATTTTACTGTAATTACTTATTTTAGTAGCCAATAAACAAATATTATACATGACATAGATCCTTCATGATGTGATACTGTTACTGGGCTGACGAGACGTGCGGATCCATATGCAAGCTTTTAATGAGCAGAGACGTGGTCATAACAGGCAGGGTCGAACAATGGTATAACATGGGCGAGACAAAGAGTAAACAAGGTCGACGATCGGCGAACAGTATGAAAAGGGGCTTGACGAGAGAGGTAATCCAAAACGTAAGCGAGAGTCCAGGCAGGGGAAAACACAATCCGAAAAAGGCAAGACAAGGGAAACTAACAAGGCTCTGTAGGGCAAGGCTTTCCTGTAGCTCAAATAGTAGAGCATGGCGCTAGCAACGCCAAGATCATGGGTTCGATTCCCAGGGAAAGCAAGAGCTGATAAAATGTAAAAACTGTAACTTGAATGCAATGTAAGTCGCTTTGGATAAAAGCGTCTGCTAAATGCATAAATGTAAATGTAAATGGC